>NW_006774368.1:176647-184266 GCF_000442215.2 Lipotes vexillifer | reverse complement strand
AGGAAATACTAGAGAGCATTTTAGACAGTACCTGGCAAAGGACTGCAGACCCCAGGATAAGGTTTGCTGTGGCTACTCTCAGACTCAAGGACATAAATGCATGTCACATATGTGGCTTTTCCCATTATCATCTGTACTGCAAAGAGTATGTTTGCTTCTAGCTTTGTGGCATTATTAATTTTTCACATGAATGTTATTGTCCATTTTTTATAGATTTGATCTTATTTGTAATTTTTTTTTTTTTTGCAATACGTGGGCCTCTCACTGTCGTGGCCTCTCCCCTTGCCGGATGCGCAAGCTCAGCGGCCATGGCTCCGCGGCATGTGGGATCCTCCCGGACCGGGGCACGGACCCGTATCCCCTGCATCGGCAGGCGGACTCTCAACCACTGCGCCACCAGGGAGGCCCCTTATTTGTAATTTTTAACTGGTAACTCATAAGCTCAGTTTCCTATTACTATTGGTTAATTCACCTAAATGGAAGAATTTATTGATGCTCTTATATGCTTATATTTGCCATGTACAGGATGTCTCCTTCAGACTCACATGTGATATCAGAAAAGATGCATCCTTTGCCTACTTCAGTGATGACTGTCTCCTTTACATTTATTTTCCCTTAAGAGGTACTATGGTTCTTGCTTGAAATAATAATAATTATCAGTAATAGTAGTAATAGTAGCAACAGCAGTAGCATTAGTACTTTCTCTGGTGATGTCTTTTTTCAGAGAGCTTTGCTGCTTTTCTTTAAATACTTTGAGCCAGTGTAAACATTCCCAACCATCCCTCTCGTCCCCCTCAACCCTGTTCTTGTGAATCCTGTCCTGTGCTTCAGAGCTTGACTTGTGAGTGTTCTCCTTGATGTTTGACTTAATTTACTGTCTCCTTCCTTCTTGACCACAAGAAATAGCCTTCCATTTTACCACCTCACTGAAATGACTTTCTATAAAATGATATCCATTGCTTGTATTCAGCGTGCATTTTTTCTTGGTCCCTACCTTGACCTTAACAATGTGCTCCTCAGTAAGTGATGATAACAGCCGAACATTTTGAACACTTCCTATGTACCAAATGCTCTTCTAATCACTTTAAATGTATAGTCAAGTCACTGAAGCATTTCACTAACTCACAATTCTCACAGTATCCCATATGGTAAAGAGCACTGTGCTTTCCAATTGACAGACAAAGACCTTGAGACAGAACGAAGTAAAGTCACTTGTCCTAAATTTCTCACTTGCTGGGGGGTTGGAGCTCAGACTCCACCCAGGATGGTCTAGCAAGTCCACAGTCTTTGCGTTTGGCCACACTGTGGTGCTGCTCTCAGAATTCCCCCAGACTTGTCATTCTTGATGTCGTTGCCTCTCCCTCCTCTCAGGCCAAATTCCACTGAGCACACATGGATTGAGTGCCCGACAGGCACCAGCTCCTGTTCTCTTTCAGTCTCCTCTTGTCCCCTTGTCCATTAATTGTATTCAGGAGGGATAGATTAAGGCCAGAATTATGCTGTGGCTTTTAAGGTCTAGGATCCCTTTTCCAGGTGGAGAGAAGGACCATCCACTGAGAAGCAGCACAACAGTCCTTCCCCATCTCCTAATTATTAATGATTCACTGTGATCTTCTCAATGCCCCAGTCTCATTACCGTAATTTTATGCAATGACTCCCTTTTCTTTGACCTCCAAATCTAATCAGTTACTAAATGTTACTGATCTTCCCCTTTACAATTCATTTCCACGGCCATAACTCTACCCTAGGCTCTAATCGCTTTACTTCTGAATTACAGTAATGGGTCTAAGCGGCCTTTGTTCCACCAGGTTCTGTCCATTCCCAGTTGGTTACCTACTATCCTACACACTAGCCCCCAGAGGACTTCCAGTCGTCTTTCGTGACCTGGATCAAATGCTCACTCCTCTCTGAAGCCTTCACAGATCACCCCATGTTGCTCAGACCTGCATCTTTGGTACCAGTCAAATAATATCCTGTACATGTTTGTCACTTCACTACCCCTGAAACTCCTGTGGTCTGGACTGTCTGTTACTTTTCTTTGTAGACGCAACATCCAGCAGTGTGTCTGGTACACAATAATGACTAGTTCGCCTAAGAATGAATGTATGAATAAATAAATGAAAGAAAAGTGAATGACCCTGCAGGGACTTGCATTTGCCTAACTTACCAAGTCCAAAAGCCTGAGCACAGTCACAGAGACCCAGCGCCCTGCCCTTCCTTCCACTAAGCTTATCTCTAATGCCTACTGGTTTGGACCTGGTTGCTTAAGCAAGTGTGCTCACTGTTTTCTTCACATAACATTTTTTTTTCTCCTTGTATTAATAGTTCAGGTGTTTCCCTTCTCTACAAAGTCTGTCCCAATCATCTCCACTTTGACCACTCATCATTCCTTTGTTCACATAAATAATGATCCCATTAGACTGGCGAGGGTCTATTATTTTCAAGAAAGCTTACTGAAGTGGAGCTATCCACCAAAGAGTTGGTGTGGTGTCATCTAACATATTTAGCATCAGGTGTCCAATGAAGAGGATTGTAGTCTCAAATCTAAAATGTGACCTTGGTCCATGTATTATCCATGATCAGCCTTAGTTTACTCATTGGATAAATGGAGATAACAGCTATCAGCTACCTCACAAATTTGTTGTCATGTGGCTGTTTTTCAACACCAACAACCAATTCTCTGATTCTCCAGACACTAACCCAGTGTCCAAAAATCCAATTCCATTTCAAACACTGTTTATTCAGTACCTGGAATTAGATCTCACAAGTTAAAGGGTTTAGTCTCATAAGACTGCCCCCAACTTCAGTCACAAGTCCTGGGCCTCTCATACTTCTGACTGACCGGCTGTAATCTGGACTTCCCATGACCACCTCCTAGGGTTCATTACTTTGCTAACAGCTCACGGAATTCAAGAAGTCATTTTTTCTTACGCTTAGCTGTTTATTATAAAGGATACAATGAACAGGCAGATGAAGAGGTACATAGGGTGAGATCCAGGAGGGTCCCAGGTGTAAGAGCTTATGTCTCCATGGAATTGGGGTTCGCCACCCTCCTGACACATGGCTGCATTTGCCAATTCATAAGCCATTAGCTCTCCTCATGCAAGAAATGTAACTCCACATACCACCTACACCACTTCCCAGAGGTCAATGGAAGGGCCTGAAAGTTCCAATCCTCTAATCACTTGGTTTTTCGGTGATTATCTGAGGCTATCTAGGTGTCCTACCCTAAGTCACCTCATTAGAATAAACTCAAGTATGATCAAAAGGGGCTCATTATGAATTACAAAAGACAACACTCCTATCACTCAGAAAATCCCCGGGGTTTTAGGAGCTCTGTGCCAGGAACCACCACCAGGGACAAAGACTGAATATATTTCTTATAAAACCACATAATGATTAAATGAAACTCTCTGTATAAACTATAACTTAGTAAAATATATTGAAAAGAATTTCATCCACTATAAAGTTTACATAAACGTGGTTGTAATAAGTGCTTATAACTACCCTTCCTCACGAGACTCAAAATAAAGGCAGAACAAAAACGCCCTTCACATCATCATGCATCACTTAACTCTGTAGTTTCCACGTCTCTAGAAGGCTTTCTTTCAAAATATCTCAACTAAATTAACCTTCCCAACATATAGCCCTTAGTTTTTTAACAAATACACCATTCATGGAGAAACGTCATGATCTCTAAACCTTACAGCATTCCTAGCTGGTCAACATGGTCACCCTCTACTAGCAGAGGAATAAACTGAGATTCAGTCTCTAGTCCCCTGAACTTTCACATGGCGACAGGGCTAGTAAGTTTGGAGCTGGGATTCAAATTCAAGGTTCTCTCACAAACAAGTCCATACCCTACTCATGGAACCATGATGCCTCTGTGACAGAGGGTTGGGATTTCACATTACTATTTCACTGTTAATCCCATTTTACAGGAAAGGCAGCATCCCTGCAGTTGGCTCCTGGGATATGGAAGGAGACAAAAGAATCGTATGCTGATGTGGGTGTCTGTGCGGAGCACTGTCCCGTTGGGGTCAGCAGGTTGGCTTCTTGCCATCCAGGGATGATGCCTTTTATAATGAGGAAGTCAAAAAGATAATTATGGAAATTAATTCTTGAACCGCTATGGCCTGTGAACTCTACCAAGCAGAACTTTGAATGTGAAGGGCAGAGCTGAAACAGGAAAACCTTACCTTTGCAGTCTCTTAGGGGGTGAGCTGAACAATTTTCATACAACCCCACACAGTCGTCCTTAACAAGACTGTTACGTGTGAGTTTGTGTGTGTGTGTGTTTGTGTGTGTGTGTGTGTGTGTGTGTATGCACGCTGTGGTCTGATTACATGCCTGTGAGCATTCCTGTCACCTGATGCATACAGATGTTCTATTAACCAATTAATTTATTGAGCTAAGTAGGCTAAATCAGACTAAATGACATCAACTTGATCTACAAGGATAGAAATAAATTAGGGTAAGTGTGTTTTAAATGCCAGTCAGAATGAACGGGTGAAAAAGGAAAGGAAAGAAAAGAGAAAAGAGAATCTAATCCCTAATCTACTCATGTCTTCTCAATCCCAGAAACTGCCTAATCTACTTTTGCAGATAGATTAGAAAATACCCCAGCTTGCAAAAGCTTGTCAGCACCCTACCACATTGCACGCTAAGCCCATGCCAAGCTCAAGGCATGAAGAAATTCACAATCAATGGTGAGAACTGCCTTTCCTAGGTTTTTAAATAGTCTCTGGTCATAATCTCATTTCTTTTCAACCAATCCAAACTCTTTCCAGCTCTGTGCTTCAGCTAATATGAAGGGCAATAAGCACATGCCAAATGTGGATTCTGAGAAATCACTTCAGAAACATTCTTCCTGGAATTCTGTATGATTTAGTGGGGAACGTCCACCAGTAATACCCATGTATCACTAAAAATGGAAGGAGAAAGGACCACAGATTTCTATTTTCTAATACTGCCAAGGTGCACACCTCCTATAATTTTCAGAGACCCACACTATAATTCACTGTCCTATCATCTACCTCTTTTCTCTCTCGCATTAGATTTAATTCAGTAATCACACCCTACAAGCCATTCAGGCAGAAATACCCTTGCTGACTGCAACTTTCACCAGCTAGTCCATGAATATTGCTGTAATGTGTGTGTATCTATGTGTCTGTGTGTATCTGCGTGCTAGAGAAAGGAAAAGAATATTGTCTTCATCAGCGGCTGCATTCTCTCTCTGTCTTTAATTTGGTCTCTCTACTTTTCCTTCATCCCCACTTTGTGTCCATGGGAGTTAGAATTCCATCCCTCCGGAGTGGCAAGAGACAAATCCTGCCTCTCCAGTCACCACTGAGTGAGAAATTCCTTATCTCCTCTCATTTTTTTCTGTGTTTTTAATTACCTCATCCTTAGGGTAATCACAGGCCATCACCCCTTCTTCTGAAAGATGACTGTTTCTATGACCCTGTTATGCTTTGTACAACTGAGGTTTCTCCCGAGGCCTTTTCCTCTTATATTCTGATGGCTAGCGATGCCTGTTTTTTGTCCATTTTGATTTTTGCGTCTTGCTCAACCTTCAGTTTGTTTCCTGTATGTGATTATCTCTTGCTTATCCCCAAGTGAACTTGTGAACATGGTTTCTTTTTGCTTCCCTTACCTCTTGTGTGGCATGTATATGTCAGTTGCCATTTCCTCTGGGAGAGGTGTAAGGAGTGGCAGTTGCTGGATTCTGTGTGCGTTTCAGTTCAGAAGATGTATCTGTATCTCTCCACTGCCTTGTTTCATGTCTTTATGCGTGAGTGGCATCACTCAAGCCGAACTAAAGCTTAACAGCCTGAAACTGCACAATGCATACCCCATAAAAAACTGGTTCGGGTTCCCAGATGAATATGAAGCATCGATTTGTATGGGAGCAAAGTTAAAAGGGCTAAGGAGGCCAGGATTTTATATTTTCAATAATTTTCCGCTTTGCAGGGACCTAAAGAATTGTCGATTCACACTTTAAAGGATCAAATAGAAGCCGTAGCATTTTGTCTCTTCATATTGAGCGGTGAGACTGATCACTTGAAATACATATTCTAAGGGAAGAGTAAAATAAGGCACCACATCTCAAAGGTGGTGATGATGTCACATGGGGCAGGGGCAGGCCCACCCCTTCTGACACCGATTTGCCTCATGTGTCCCGCTCTAGCTCTGTGTGTGGCCTCCCGCCATGGTCATCCCACTTCCCATTTTCTCTTTCCCAGCATTAAATGAATTTGTTCTCTTTTTGTAGTTGGAAATGACAAAAACATGGTGAGAGAGGAGAGGGAGAAATGGAAAAGGGGAAAATGTATAGAAAACAGTTCTGGGATGTTACAGTCTCACATGTACAATGAATAATTTTTAATTTGCAAAAATATGGATCAGTGCGTACTTTGATCTTGCATTTACATTTCTATATATTTTAGTAAGGGAAGGGTAAACAAAAGGAGACAAGAATAAGTATAAGGCAATAAACACGGAAAGTAGTTTTTCCTTAATGGAAAAAGTAATTACATAGCTACAAAATGTGTGCTGTCAACCCTCAAGAATCTTAGAATGAAAAATATTTATCACTTAATTAAAAGGGCTTTCTAGGAAATGTAACTTAAGAAAATAGAGTGAGGAAGATGGAAAGGGAAATTAATATTTATTAAGCATCTACTATGTATTCAAACACAGGGATAGCTGTGTTTGTACAGCATAGCTTACCTAATCCTCCCAACAGACTTAGAAATAAGTAGTGTTAGCCCTAATTTTTATAGCTATGGAAACTGGAACTCGGACAAATTTAGTTGTTTACCTAAAATCATACAAGTAACTGGTGAACAGCAGATATGATTTGGACACTTTTTTTTTTTCTATCCATGACTAAATGTCTTCTCTGTTGATTAAGTTACTGTCTGTGGCTAAGAAGAATAGGCTCCATGATATGTGACACTCTGTCTTCTCAACCTAGGACATAAATGTAAAATTCTGCTGTTTCATGTTTATAGAAGTTCAGGAATTTCTTAGCTGAGCAGTTTTCTGATTGTAGGCCCAACCTGGTTGCCTGAGATAGATTAACAGTCTTATGAATTCTTTCCTAGACCCAGGGAGGATGAGCCCTGTGCTGAGTCCCACGCTCCTCTGCCTGGTCCTTCCACGGCCACATCCCTCCTTAGAGGGTGAAGAGTACCTTCTGTGACCCTATATGCACCTGGCGTCCCAGAACTCCCTGCTCAGAGAATCCCAGACCCATTTCCTAGGTCTACACTGGCCTCTTTTCTGGGGCTGTCAAAGAGCGTGAACGTGGGGATAAGGGACCCTCCCAAATGCACTCTAGAGCTGAAGCCAGGACAGGATGAAAAGCAGAGAAATCCATGAACAAGGACCAGTAGTCAGGGTGGCTTTTCCAGCTCCACCTGCCTCCAACACAGGACTTCAAGTAGCTGAGGATTCTAAATGGAGACCTGGCCTTCTAGGAGGATATGATGGTATTATTATTTTTTTATTTCTTTATTTTTTTTTTTTGCGGTACGCGGGCCTCTCACTGTTGTGACCTCTCCCGTTGCGGAGCCCAGGCTCTGGACGTGCAGGCTCAGCGGCCATGGCTCATG
>NW_006774368.1:146324-176513 GCF_000442215.2 Lipotes vexillifer | reverse complement strand
TGTGGCCTCTCCCGTTGCGGAGCACAGGCTCTGGACGTGCAGGCTCAGCGGCCATGGCTCATGGGCCCAGCCGCTCCGCGGCATGTGGGATCTTCCTGGACCGGGGCACGAACCCGTGTCCCCTGCATCGGCAGGCGGACTCTCAACCACTGCACCACCAGGGAAGCCCTTTGATGGTATCATTTTGATAAATAAGTCTCTATTTGTAATATTGCCCTGGACCTAATATATAATAGACATGGGCCTGAATATCATGCTACTCTGATTATGTTTTACTAAGGAAAAGAGGATCCACCCTGGTACTGTAATTATAATTTTAAACAAATTTCACATAGCACTTGTTTCTCCAGCTTCCTCCAACCTTGGGAGTGGGGAAACACAAGCAGCTGTTGGGTTCTGACCTCCTAGAAGCAGGCTCCCTGGAGTGCCAGCATCACCACACACGTTTCCTTTCCTTGGCAGCCATACGGGCAATTCATCGCCTCTCCCTGGATCCCATAAAATGTGACTGTTTATGATAGGGGTGAGGGGGTGGTCTCAGCTGCTTCTCGTAATGCTGACCTTTTAGAGTTGTGGTGGAAATTAAATTAAATAAATGTAAAATGGTAGTGAGTGCTGTGTTTGACAAAAGAACACACAGGCGCACAGAGTAGATAAATGATCATTATCTGCTCACACAAATGGTCATTTCCTTCCTGCCTCTTCCCTTCTACAGGAGCAGTCTTTTTATATTAGCTGGAAACATAAGGATTCCATGACTTGGGTCAGTGGGGCTCTGCTCAAATCCCCTCCAGCAACACGTTTACCGCCCTCCATCCTGTCATAAATGGAGGACACTAATGAGGCCTTAGGTACTGTATTATCAGGCATCTCACAATCAAACACCCAGCCGGACTCGAGAGCCACCCGCCGTGTCCCTTCCTGCTTTTTCTTGTCCCTACCCTTGGTTTTACTCTTAGACCCCACTCCGCCCCCATGCAGACATTTCCCTGAAGTACGGTCACTTCATCTCTGTCATTGGGCTTTTAGTCAGATGAACGTAAAGCACTTATCCAGGAGACCTGGCCTGAGTTGGTACAAAATGTCACAGCCCATCTGCTTAAAAAAGTGAAAATAAAGTCATTTGCGCTGTTTATCTCCTGCTTTCCACAGGGAAAGGGCAGTTGCTGATTTTAATCTATTGTGATGTAGTGTTGCTTATCCTAAAAACCACTGCTTTTCTCATACACGGATGCTGAACTGAAACCCACCACAGCAGCCCGGCCGATGGCTTGAACTCGAGGTGCATGAGCTTGTCTTCCCATAGAGAATTTCCCATTTCTCATTCTCTGCTTCTTGTGCTCTTAGCATATTGAGAGGGACTTAGATTCAGGATTGCAGCTCTTCCTTTTTCTGCATTAAATCAGCATGCAGTGCATGGTACATTTGAGATTTAAACATGCAGCGTCTCTGTACAGGGCAAGATGGGAAGAAAACTATGCCCTGTGGTCCTGGCTGTGTTTTGAAACAAAAGTGATGAGAGGAGAGTGTAACCAGGGGCAAGTTTTCTTAAGATACTATTATTAGGGGCATTTCTCTGTTGATTTCTGAAGCAGCCTCTGCATTAACAAGAGTTTCAGTATTAGGATAGCTTAATGAGGCGCTAATTAGCGAAGAACTGAGCCCTCTGTGAAGTCCCCCAAACTGCATTGCTTACAAGGGGTCAGATACTCTCTGCATATTTCTACATGAGTAAAATAATTACAGTGCTTTCTAATCTCATTTCAAATAGTATCCAGCCAACCTGTTCTCAGCCTGCACGCACACACACACACACACACACACACACACACACACACACACACATATACATATACATACCTATACACATACACATACACACACCACAGTTTAAGTCAGTACAAACAAAGTAGACTAAAAGTGGATTATAGAAAATGGAAGGAAGTTGATACCCTCTATTCATTTCTCCTGGATTTAACTGTTGACTTACTGACAATGAAGTTGGACTCAGCTTGAATCAGTCACATATTTCACTTAGAGCCGACAGGTTACAGTCTACATATTGGCATCCTGCTGGTATCACATGTGACACACTTGTGATGGCTGCTGCATGCCAGACATGTTCAAGATGAACATCTTTGGGAGAGCTTTTCCCCAAAATTTTTAAACTAGGAATAGCACTTGCCTTAAGCCCAAGAGAAGGAAGAAGCTAGGGTGAATTTAGCAACCCTAAGGGAGCCCCTTTGCACACTAAAAACACCTCAGCAGTAACAGAGAATAACTTCCCAACCCACTTAATAACACCCACTTATTTAATAAAGGACTGCTAGTCCTTTGCATAATTAGAAAGCAGGCTTCAATGTAAATATCACTGAAAGATATGTTGGTTCAACCGAGTTGTGCAAATTTATTTCTGGGGTAAATTAATTAAATACGATTCAACAAAAGACTGAGTGTCTATTATGTTTTTGAAAACCCATTTATTTGTCATATGCTATGAAATGTACAAAGGTCATATTTTAAGTAAGCTAGGGCATTTTTTAAACAAAATTATGATAATTCCTCATGTACTTATGGTTACAGTTTTCACTTTCACTTCTGTCATTTCAGAGTAACTGTCATAAGGGACCGTACAAATATTTTAGTGGCTCAGAGGAGCGATCCCATCCAATTTTGAAGTATAGAGAGACTGTTATGACAAAGCTGATACTTAGCTTGGCCCAGAATGATGAAAATCACTTCCTTAAGTGGACTTGGAAGCAGTGTTTCTTAGGTATCCATAATAATAGCAAAGCCATTGAGATTAAGAAAATTCTAGGTCACTTTTTTTTTGAAGAAGTCTGTAGTTTTATTTAGCTAGAATTTTGGTCATGCTGCTTCAGTTCTATGTCACATAGGGTCTTAGGTGTCAGGTAAAGTAATTAGGATATAATTGAAAGTAGTGAGTGGCTAATGATGGTTTTTAAGCATAGGATAATGAGATGATAGCTGTATTCTAAGAAGATTAATCTGTCAGCAGTGTGTAAAAGTAAGAAGACCAAGTATTTATGGTAAGGGACAAAATGTGTCTCGATTACAGTGATACTAGTGGGGAAAGGAACCTGTTTTACAGATCAACTGCCAAGGCTGTGGTGGCACACAGAACGGGACAATATAGAGAAAAGGAAGCATCTGAGATTAAAAGCTGTATAATTCAGAACTGATGCCTGAAATAGTGAGGGCAAAATGAATAGCAAGAGACAGTAAGAGAGAAGAGAGGAGAAGGAATAATATAGTTTGGGGTGTTTGGTGAATGGATTGTGTCCCAAAGTAATTTTTTTGCCAAAGGCACTAAAAACCATGGATAGAGGTGTGCAGGTAAGTTGGGTTAGAGATACAGACTTCATGCCTATCTTCAAAGAGATAATATTTAAATAGGGGAATTAATAAATCAGTAAGGAAAAGATTACATACAATGAAGCGTGGGAGACATGACATGCTTTAGGGGACACATTTAGGAAGTAAAGAGAAGTGCAGTTTGGTGGAACAGTGATAGGGGAGGACAGTCGGGGGCGGGGGAGGGCGGGGGAAATAAGAGCACTAACGACAAAGCAAGTAGTTAATGCTCAAGAGAGATTAGAGGCAACGTCTAATCTCGCAATTGGATTAGATTGTTAGAGGCCTCTTGGAGTCTTTAAAGAACGCACCTCTTAAAAGAAGTGGAGACTTCAGATGGGAAAGTGGTAAGGAATGAACAGCCTGAGAAGGTGGAGGCAGTGTTTGTGGAATATGGTTTCTAGAGCTTGCATAAGGGGGTTGAAGGGAGAGGGCAGTCATTTACTGGGGTTGAGGAAGCCACGGGCCCCATGCTTGTGTTTGTATGTGTTGTTTGGTTGCTTGATCTGTTTTGGTTGCATGTAGGTTGGATGGGATAAGGGAACGTGTCTGTGAAAAGTGGACAAAGCAAGTGGAGAAAGGGATATTGAAGATGGAGAGAGAGAGAGAGAGAGAGAGAGAGAGAGACTCTGATGGATAAAGATTCCTCAAAAAACCAAATTTAAGATTCTCAGTGAGGGTCTTAATTAGGTCTGAAAAGAAAATGGGCTGTTATTTTTCATACTTGAGTAAAGAGAATAAGGTTTGTTGTAGGTGAGGAAATTTACTGGTTCTTTCTTCAGAAGAGTTTTTGATCTAAGAGAGAGACCACGAGGACCATAGTTCCCTAAGGAGGAAGAGGGGAGCTAGGAAGAAAAACAGAATAAGAAGTCTCTTCTTACTGAGCCCCAAACAAACCTCTCTCCTATTTTTTTTTTTTTTTTTTTTTTCCTTGCGTTATGCGGGCCTCTCACTGTTGTGGCCTCTCCCATTTGCGGAGCACAGGCTCCGGACGCGCAGGCTGCTCCGCGGCATGTGGGATCTTCCCGAAACGGGGCACGAACCCGCGTCTCCTGCATCGGCAGGCGGACTCTCAAGCACTGCGCCACCAGGGAAGCCCTCTCCTATTTTTTGATTTTGCCTAGGGTTAGCTCTGCTCAGAAATCTTTCAGACCTAGTGTTCTTAACTCAGCCAGGAAGATCAATGGACTATATCATATTGACAGCCCTGAATATAGCAGGATTGTTCCTGCCCTCTTCAGCTGCCGTAGCCTTAGGTCCACAGAGGAACCGTCCTCCACTCCAACCATGAAAAATATAATAACAAGTAAAACTGAACAAAACTTATTTTTTAATGGAACAAACGTGCCCACTCTATACAAATAAGGACAAGGAACGTAAACATTTATTCAGAAGGAGAGAAAAAGATGAAAAGGTGAGATTGACCTAAGAAGAGGACCTGAAGCAGAAAGGAGATAAAATGGAGACCATTCCTTCAGTCTTTAGGAAAATGATATATTTTTTTTTGGCAAAGAGGCCAGAGCATTACTGCTGTTGAGTTTTCAGCTAATTAAAATAGGGAGTTTCTCCACTTTCATCTTAGGTAGAAATGGAAGTTTTTGATTGTGGGAATGTCTATGCCTTAACCTGGAAATTTTATTCACAAATATGCTCCATTGGGGTGAAGCTGGTTTTGATGTTTCTGAGGGAAACTGGAGGGGGTAACATTGATTTATCATAGCCAGAATCTGAACAAGTGTGGCCAAATTTATTGTTAGTATGAGAACTCTTTCTAAATATTAGCTACCTTAAAGGTGTCTGATTTAGGGCTATGCACTCAGTAGCCTGTCCTTGAGTGTTTGTTTCAAAGGCAGCCTTCTCAAAGATGTGAGAATACCATTTAGTCCCTAGGTTAAATGGACAGAATCCAGTTAACATTAGAGGAGTGAATCTAACGTATGAAAGCACTTTATCATTTGAAAGTAGATCATAATCAGTCAATTCCACTGGAAGTACAGGGAAAAGTTTGTACACTATCACCCCAGAGGGGATTTGATTCCCTTTTACCTAATAAATATGAGAGTGATGATGCTTAATCAGCAGAGTTCTAAGAAGCAAGACAGCTGTTCTCTGATTCAGAACTTTAAAAATTGTGAATACCCATTTCCCCCCTCAGTAATCCTTTCTTCAAAACAAGGAGGGTTTTGTTTGTTTGTTTCTTGTATTTTTTAAAGGAACTGCATTCTCGGATCCACTTACCTATCTTATCATAGCACTAATTGCTATGTCCCAGTAATGTAGCAGCTGAATTTATTGTCCCCAACAAACTCCACAAGGTATGTGGGAATCTGTGAAATAAGTTTGTGGCTTCAGTAACCCTCTATATTCCGGCTAAAACTGAAGCTAGCTGGAGGGACCCATTGCAGTAGGTCTGTATTTGTATAGAGTCCCCTTTCCTCTACTTTCTGTGCCAGCCAGTTCTCAGGAATGGGGACTTGGGCCTTAGATGTATTATACACATCTACTGAAGTTCTCGAACTGCTGAGGGTTGACAGAGTGGTCTCATTTGGAATCACCTCTTCCCAATCCCATGCTGATCACTTTACTTTTAAGCAATGTGCTTTAGACTGGATGGGAAATTTCATGGGTAGCCCTGTATTAGCTTTTCATTGGCATTATTACCCTAGCAATCCAGATTTAGCTCAAGTAACCACCTGTTAGACAAGGGTAAAAGAGTCTTCAGAGTTGACTTGGGAATCTCATAACGAATTAATGAATTAGATGTCAGGCCAAGAGAGCTCATCAACTCAACTAAGGTTGCCTTATGATCAGCTTTCCTGTACCCCTCTGACTGGAAGCCGCCAGAAGGTCAAGCAACCCCAAAGGAGCATTCGATATATTTTTTAGGTCCAAGATAATATACACATCTGGCAAAGGGAAGATACCAGGCCAGAGGTGATAATTATAGCATTCTATTCTCTTTAGAGTCTTGGAAGCTTCAATTTTTTTTTTTTTTTTTTGTCCTTCTGATTTTGGCTGAGCAGAAACATTTTGTGAGCCAGGCTGGTTAGGGATGGCTGCCTATGTGCTGTGATTTGTGAGAGGGCTGGCCCAGGACTCTGCCGCCAAAGTAGCAGTATCTGCCTTCTTCCCATGGCAACATCTTTCTATTGGATTTTGGTTCATCTGCTTAGGTTGAGAGCACAGTTTCACAGGCAGAACACGACCCATAGATTCAAGGTCCCCTGATGGCAGAAAACCGTACAATGTAAGACTAAGATATGTGTTTGAGAGAAAGATTGTTGGTGGATTTCTAAGTCCCTAATGCCATACACTGTATTTTATGAATATAATATCACATATTGTATTTGGGTTATGGGTTGTATAAAGGCCTGAACCTTTCAGTGAGTTCAGCAGATTGTAGTTTAACATAGTAAGCTTGAAGTAGAGATAGATTATGATAAAAGGATTCTACCTCCTCAAAGAGTAGTTTAATTAACTAAGGAACAGGGTGGCAGTGTATTGACAAAGCATGATGAAGAAGCATATATTGGTTCAAATGATAGAGGAATGAAAGCATTATCTTTTTTTTTTTTTTTTTTAGTGGTAGGGACTGCTCTGTATAGGACACTTCATTCTATCATTCCCATTCTTTGTGCCCTCCTCCAAACCCCCTTCTATTGTTTCGATTCTCTGCATTGTGACCATAATCTGTGTTTCACTTAAATCCTGTTTCCTAGGGCTAACTGCAGTCTATTCCTATCCAGTCTGCTGGGCTCCGCGGCATGTGGGATCTTCCCGGACCGGGTCACGAACCCGTGTCCCCTGCAGCGGCAGGCGGACTCTCAACCACTGCGCCACCAGGGAAGCCCAAAGCATTGTCTTTTTAAAGTTGGTTTGTAAAGAAAACATATTCAAATATCCTGGTAGGGAAAATATATTTTCATTAAGTGAAAATTAGGATTTCATTTTTTAGCATATTAGCATAAACCTCATTTAAAAAAGAAATCTTTACTAAAGTAACAAGGCCAAATTTAAGTTGGGAAGTTAGTTAAAGAATGGAGTTTAGATTTTGGTTAACCAAAATAAAGAGAGTATATAACTCTACTATGTTGAGCTTTGTCTTCCTATTAAAGAAGAAATGTCCTTGAACAAGCAATTTATTCATTTTTTGGCTTCCACATAAGGTATTATTAAAGCCATAACTTCATTAAACATATACATTATTTTCTATCCCATGACAAATTATGTGCAAATTAATAAATTTAACAAAATTTAATAGAGTACTAAAACATGCAGAGTTAACTTTATATACTTATATTTCATTCTAACACCTTGAATCAAATTATGGTCAGCTTTTTTTCCCCAATGGAATAATCTCTTGCGTAGTAAGTAATGTCACAAAATTTGGACTACAGGTATAATATTACATCTATGAAAACATGCATGCTTTTTTAAAATAGACAACTTAATAGTTTCATGAGACAGCTCATTGAAAAGTTGAGGTCAGGAATTTTTGAAGGTATAAATATTAAGACCAAGTTATATACTAACGTTCCTGCACGTCATCTGTGAAGAGAATACATAAAATTAATCAGTCTCAGTATGCTTTTAACATAAGAGTAAGTGCAACTCATTTTATTCTATCTTTTAGCTCTAGAGCCACCAATCGTCAGTTATGCAAAGACTGTAGAGTTCAAAGCAAGTATTCAAAGACCTGGTGCAGGAATGGAAATTGCATAATTGGCTTATATGACCCTATCCGTACTTTTTTTTTAAATAAAAATGCTGCACTACCTGGCCCAGGGTCTTTGACACTGTGGCAATGTGAGAGGCAGGCATTAAACTGCTAAATTCCAACACTCTCTGTATGACTTAAATCCTAAGAGATATATTGTCTCTGTTGCCAAGGCCAGAGTCAGCCTTAGCTGGCAAATGCTAGACTAAAAGAGGAAGGTACACAGCTTGACGGAGGGGTGGTTCCTGGTGCACCTGTGGTTTTGACAGCTTTTGCTGGTGCTTGAGCAGGAAACAGGTTGCCTGTTTGTTCTTCAGGAGCACTTCTGGCATCCAGGTATTATGCAGGCATGCATTGCCAGCTGTGAGAGATGCTGCTTCCTTGTCACTTCAGAGAAAGATGCTCCTTACAGGAAAATCCCTTTTGCTGTTTCATTCAGGGAGCCTGAGAAAGGAAGACAAAAAGTATCAAATGCAAAGCACAGATCACTAGAGGGGCAGGGTTGTGAAATAACCTGGGTCCATTCTTGCTTTCAAACTGGAGAAAAGTATAATAGACAAGAAGGCCTTACTTGTTGTAACTTTTAAAAGATATGAGTCCACCAATGGATGATTTAAAGAAGGGAATAGCAAGTAAATGCGTATATACCTGATTTTCCCGGCCTGTGTCTGTATACATTCAGTGTTCCATCCTGGTGAAGAGGAGTGAGTAGGATAGCCTGTATATGTCAAGACATCATAAATGCAGAGAAATAAACTATTAAATTATTAGGTCAACCTCTTAAAGTTTTTAACTGAAATGATTCACAGATAGTCTTGCACTGTTGCATATATTATTTATCTCATGATTAAATCAAACACACACATATACCTTAAGACAGATTTCAAAAATTAAAAAAAACGTAGAGCATTTTTAATCAATTATTAGATCCATTAGAGAACTTCAATACTTAACACAATGTGGTTTAATTGACATAATGAATCTGTAGAACAGAGAATCTAAGATAAACTAAAAAGTAAAAGAGAATGTCATGTATGGCAAAAAGAGCCTTTCAAATCAGCCTGAAAAACATAGATTATTCAGTAAATTGTGTGAGACAGCTGGCTAGCTATTAGGAAGAAAGAAAAGCTAGATTCCTTTCTTATATTAGACTGAAGACCTTGTATTAGACTGAAAGTAAAGATGGATGAAAGGCTGAAATGTAAAAATTAAATAGAATCAGAAAAAAATCAAGATAAAGTGTAAAATCTTTGAGTAAGAAAGTCCATTTTGAAAACATCTTAAGAATTAGAAGCAATAAAGGCAAAGATTTATAAATCATATACCCCACAAAACTTTTTAATGACAAAAGAACAACATATGATAAATTTAAAAGAAAAATGAAAATAAAGAATATTTGCAATAGCATCATGAATAAAGCATTCATATCCTTAATATATAAAAGCTCTTACCAATCAATAAGGGTAAAAAAAGTAATCTCAATAGAAAAATTGGCCAAGAATCTGAATAGGCAATAGACAAAGGATGAAATGTGAGTGGCTAGTAAAGAGAGATAGGAAGGGAGGGAGAAAGAGAGTAGAGGGACAAGAAAGGTGGGGAGGGGAGAGCAGATTAGAGAAGGCAAAGGAAGAGGGAAAGAACCATTGTTCACTTAACAAATTGGACGAAGATTTGGAGAATGGGCCACTCTTGTGCACTAATATACAATATATTCCAATGCTAATTGTGCATCGATTTGACAGTACCAGTTCTAGAAACTTACTGTAGCTAATATTATGCCTATAAAAATATTCACAGCAGAATGCTTTATAATAGGAATTATAATAAAGAAAACAACCTAAATATTCATCAAGTATTATTTAATTGAATGATGGCTCATTTTATAATTGGATTTTGTAGTTCCATTGAATTAATGATGTAAATTAATATATTTGAAAAGATGCCCAGAACATGTTGTTGAGTGGGGAAAAAAAAAGATTGCAGAACAGTGTATAAGACATTTCCCTAGTTATGTGTCCTTATGTGTTTATATTAGTGTATGTATATATGCATAAATACCTAAAAGAGTCATTTTGAAACAGTATCAATAATGATAATTTCTAGGTGGTGGCATTTGAGGTAATACATCATTTTACATTTCTACATTTTTTTATATTATGTGACCTTTTTCTATGAAAGTATATCATTGTTACAAAATGAATAAAAGTTATTTTCAAAAGATGAAAAAAACGCTTTAGTAATTTTACTAATCTGCCTTTTTAGGATTGTTTAAATAACTTGTACTTTTTTACCGTAAGTAAGGTGATTGTCTATGCATTTCTCTCCTAGCAGCATTTTATCTGGAATTATGTTGCCCAAAGAATTAATCAGGAAAAGCTCTCTGCTCATGTCTTTCTGTATTTACTGGTTGTTCACTCTTGGTGTATTTGGCATTTTGTTTAAACTATAATTCAGATATACTCAGCATATCTTATAAGATTTGATGATCTAGTTTATAATTACTTTCCTTATTGTAAAATCTTGAAATTTGTTAGATCAATAAATAGGGTTATAAATAAATGATTTTCAACCTCTTCTTTACAACAACTCAAAATGCCTCCATTTAGTTTTGAACACATCTCAATATATCCACAAAAAGCCTCTAAACAAAATTAAGTTTAATTCACTCTAAAGGAAATCACTTCTACAGACCGTTTTACGGAAGGGGGGAGCCAATTTAAATAAATTATCAGATACTCATTTTATACAGATGAGTGCTGCTAATTACAATCAGTCTCATCTATTCATTAAAACGAGTCCAGCAAGCTTGGACAACTTTGTCAGCAGTTAGTCACTGCGTTTCTTTGAAAGCCTTAAACCCAGATTTCTTTAAATATATCATATATTTTAGAATGTTTACTTATTTAGATCATTTTTTAGGCATCCCCAAATAGCAAGGTTTTAAAAATTCTGCTTTGTGCATGTTCCTTTTTATTAGGTATATTTAGTCTTTAAGCATTTTTGCTACTCTCTTCTCAGTATTCTCCGTTCTCTCTCTCTGTACCCTACTGATATCTTCAGTTGCTTCAAGTTGTCAAGTAGGTATCTAGAGCAAGTCACATGTTTCAGGAGAATCCTCCCATTGTTCTTGCAGCAGTTCAATTTGGTGTAATTCATTTCTTCTTTGACTGACCCAGGGTGGTGTCATCTAAGTTATCACGTCCTCTATTCCATTACCTACTAGACCTGTGATGGAAAAGTCAAACGGAATTGGGCTTAACATTTATAAAACCGCAATGGCATACCACTTGTTTTTCTCTCCTAGATTGATAGTAGAAAATCATGTACTGATTGAGTTTTTTTTTTTTTTTTTATTGTTATTGTCAATTTTCCCCTAAAAACTTATAGTGTAAACTCTTGTAAGCAGAGCCAATGGTCTCTTTGTTTAAGCACGCTTCGTCCAAGCACACTTTTGATTCATCGGGTGACTTGCTGGGCTGATACTTTCTTTACATAGCCTGCTTATTATAACAAGCCCACCAAGCCAGAAACCTGATGAAGGGTTTCCAAACAGAGAGCCATATGTCTCTGCCACCTTAGACAGTAGCCTAACTTACAACCCCCTACTTTTATAAGTTTTCTACAGCTATGTCTTTGTTACAAGGTAAACTTTGTGTAGATGACCGTATAATGCTTTCATCAGCTAAACATTTCTGTCTGTTTATACTTGTATCTCCAATATCCATCACACTGTCTGGCACATTGTGGATACTCCCTAAATATTTGTTCACTGAATAGATGTGTTTTATTTATTAATTTAATGAAGATAGCCTGAAAGTGTAGGAATGTCCTTCTCAGTTATCATTTAGGTAGTGAGGGTAACACCCAGGACACGGGACCTTTCTAGAGTCATGGCTGTCTGATGTTTACCAGCGGCAATGTTATACGTTTTAAAACTTGAGGGTTCCTTGGAAATTCTTTTATCAACTTCACAGTTAATTTAAATCTACTGTAATTAATTTTGTTGAAACCTGCAACAAAATTAGCTGGTATTTATAAACCAGCTGATACTCACTTGGGAGAGTTGGTTGGAATAAATCAGCCTCTATCAGCTAGATATGTTGCCCTGGCATCTGTCCAGATAGAAACAGACTATTTCCAAGTTTCAGGTAATTAAATTCAGCCTTAAAATGCATCTAAAAGTCATTGTCTGGCGTACTGGCCCATGGGAATAAATAATTACATATTGTATTAATAGAGTGTTTACCAGGAATTCAAAGCACTGTTTTCATAAGGAGATCTTCATAATAATCTTGTGAAATAGAAAGGAGGTGTGTGTTTTCCAGGTAGGTTATTTACTGAAAAATAATATTCATGGAAAGTCATTGGCAGATCATGAGGTACCCATTCTGTGTTGTGGTTCCATATTCTCACCAATAGAACATATCACCCAGCGCCGTGTCATCAGTAGGCAGTGATTTTAGCTTTCTTCTTAAAAAGCAAGCTGCTCCCTGAAAACAGATGGTACCACCCTCTTTTTGAGGATGGTACCACCCTCTTTCTGTAACACCCTTGTTCTCAAAGGCCTAGCCCTGATTGAACTATAGCTACAGTGTCATCTAGCAAGTTTCAAGGCTCTATTTCTTCTGTACTGAAAACATAGTGCAAACTTGCCTCCTTCTCTTTCCTCTGCCCCACTGTCCTTCATCCTCTGCTCTCTCCATCACCACACACATACACAGTAGAAAACTTGTTTCTGACCTTGTGATCATCACCTAGATGAGAGATTAAAGTTGTGTTCTCTTTCTCCTTTCGTATTAACCTACCTATTACCTATTTGGTCTTCTGTCAGCCTTCAACTTGCAATCTACTTGACTACTTGGGCTCATAATGACTTCTCCCTACCCTGGAAGATTGTAAGTTTCAAAATTTACTTGGCTATTTGCTTTTTCTTTCCTAAATTAGATGATTCAGGAGATAAACTGTACATTTGGCCTCCCTGCCAATACCTGCTAGAAAAAGAGCTCCTTGAGGGGTTTGCATCTGCAGCATCAGGTGTCCTGGTCATTCTCTCTGCCTGCAGATGACCTTGTGCTGTCGTCCGTCTAATCAAGAACCATCTTTCTTAAACAGACTCTTATCCTAACTCTTATTAGTGTTCAGTTAAATAGTTACGCATACCCCAACATGACTCTGCAAAAGTGTAGGAACATTGCTTACCACTGAGGCTACTCACAACAGCTATTAGGCTCTTTCTATAAGGAGACAGGAAACAGAATATTTGGAGCTGATGGAATGTAATGAGTACAGAGTTATGCTCAAGAATGACCTGCCCCCAGCCCCCACCAGAAAAACCTTACAGATCTCAGGTAAAGGGGACACAGTGTTAAATATAACATTATTCTTATGCCTGATCTGTCAGTGCAGTTGAAAACAGTACATCTTGTATTCTAGGCAATATAATCCTAATTATGAATCACAGTTTATAAAAAAATCCATGAAACATAACGTTCATTTTTCTGTACCTGTTGAATTTCAGCAATGTGCATGTACTGATTTTGCAATATTAAACTTAATTTTTTTTAAATGAGGTTGAAACAGAAGAAATTGAGTAATTGTTAGATAAATTTATTCTTCATTAGAGCACTTTCATTTAAACAAGTAAGACCATGAAACCATTCTTAATGTATCTACCTAAAAACTTAGCAGGGATGAGCTTCTCAGGTAATTTCATCAAGGCCATGGGAAACCAAGAAAGGACGTGATAATATATTAATATAAACAAAATCTTCCATTAATGTATGTGAATACTGTGTATCTAAATGTTGGTGTGAACTTTAGTGGTTATGTGTTTTTCTTCCCCTTTTATCTTCAGAAGAAGATAAAAGGGAATTCGGTTTGATGATACCAGTTTTGACTTGCGGAAGCCCAAAAGGTCCAGAATAAAGGACAAATCATAATAAATTTCAGGGGTTGCAGTCACTGCAGAAAATGGTGATTTGATTCTATTAACTGAGTAATTCAATTAAGAGGAGACTAGCAAGAATCATCTTAGGAGAGCTTCTGAGCTCTTTACTTAAAAACTACGGTGTAACCTCAGGGTTTTGCATAAGTGGGTATTGTAGGTATAGAAGTCTCAGATAATTTTCTGCAATTATACCTTGCTAAGCGAGCAGAACTGCAGTTCAGGTAGGAAATGTCTCTGAATTCCTGGTGTCTTAGAAGATGCCTTTGGCCATTTGGGTATTTTATGTAAATGTAATTCTTCCTAGAGTTTGAGGAACTGATCTAAGCTGAGGAGCAATCCTAGAAAGAGAGCAGAAAATTCCCAGAGGCCCCTTGAAACAGTTCTGATTCATCTGCAGCCTAGTTCTAAGTGTCATCACTCTGTCTTTCTCTACTCAAGCACTTAAACCTAAAATACTCCCTTTACAAACAGTTATTGTGATCATAATATGTGCCAGGAACTGCTCAAAAGGCTTCCATGTATTGACTCATTTAATCTTCACAACAACAAGACAAAAACTTGTTGAGCCCACTACCCACTACTACTTATTTGTTTTAATCCAATCATAAAAACTATAAACTTCGTACTGAGGTTAGACAGCACATTGGGTTAGATAAGCAACATCTAAATCCATGGCATACTCTTTTAAAATTGATATTATATAATTCACTTTGGATTTTGTTTATCAAATCAAATTAGAAAGCAATGGATTAGCCAGTGAAACTGCAGAGTTCAGCTCTGCTGGAGAACAGACTTTGCCACTCGTGAACCATGCCAGCTCATTGATAGGAATGAGAGTAGGCATTTCCAACCCATCTTGGCCTCTTTTTTCTCTCTCACCTTCTAAATGGCAATTGAGTGTCTTGCTGAATCTTGTCCAACTGGCAATATAAAGTCTTGGTTCTAATTCAGAAGTTTGTCTGCCCAAATATAATTCAAATGTGAGGTCGAATATTCTCTTAGAAAGCCCAGTTATGACGAATATTGGAAGAATCTGCTCTGCTAAGAGCCCTGGGTGAGAAGCATGAGGGCTGAGTTCTAGGCCTGGATCTACTCCCAATTAGTTCTGTCACAGTGGATTAGTTATTTTCATTCACAGAGTCTCACCTCCCTCACATATAGAAAAAGAGGTTGGAGTAAATGATAAGATTTCTTCTAGCTCTAACAGTCTAGGATCCACTGAATTAAAGAAAGAAAATATATCCATGGTAAAAAGACAGTTTTCAAAGCTTTCATATTTAGATGAGTAGAAACAAGAGGGATAACTGAATTTCTAATACTCTGAAACATTTTCCAAGTTTTCCACAATATTAATTTCCATCTTTTACTATGTTTAAGACTGAAAAAAAAAAAAAAAACCTCTCTCTTCTAAGAAAGAGAGAAAGAAAAGAAAATGATCAAGGGCCCTTATTTATTAAGGTTCAAGAAACCAGTTGACACTGTTTTTGGACACTTGAGTAAAATGAATTTTTTGCAAGAAAAGTAGACATCCCTCAGCTTGGCCATGGGCAAATACTTGTAACTCCCTATGTCTCATGAAATACCTGGGCTATGGCTGTTCACTGGAGATGTGAATATTCCTAGTGGTGTCCCAGAGTGTGAATGGGCTCTGTGAGCCATTGAAAAACAGGACGCAAGTGCCTGGAGTGTCAGTTTTACTTTCTGATTTCAAGGAAGGGGGTTGTTGTTTCTATATTAAAACAAACCTACATCTCTTATTTAAGAGAATAAAATCATGTACTAATGTTGAAGGAACACATGGATTCAAACATTACGGTCTCTGCAGCAGATGCGTCAGATGACTACAGCCAGTCCCAAAGGCACACGTTTCTTCTCCTCTGTCTCTAGGATACTTTGAAGGAAAAGCCTGAGAAACAGTGTTCCTGCGCATGTAAACAATTTATTGACGTGGTTTGTGATGTAAATAAAATGTAAAGCTTGTGTTTTATCATCAGATGCAGTTTTCGGTGGTGAAAGAGCTTTTTTTTTTTTTCTTTTTTTTAAGAGTCAAACAGAACCAGATCAGACTGGCAGGTCTTTCATTAGCATTGTAGGCTGGGCACATTGCTTCATGTTGCAGAACCTCAGTTTCCTCAGTCAGAAAAGGGTGATGGTAACTTAAGAAGGTTGTCTTGAGAATTACTTTAGATAACTTAGGCAGGGTGCTTTGCTCAGTGTAAGTCTACAATAAATGTGTTTCTCTCTCTTTTCCTTTTCTTGCTTGTGATTTTAATAGACCCTTTTTAGATTATTGAATTCTGACAAGTGAAGTCAGGATTTATGCACTTACAGATTTTCAAAGAAAAAATCTGAAATATTGATTAATTACCAAAAATGGCATCAAACCTTTTATTAAAGCAGTCATCAGTTTTCGTGTATGTATTGCTTTTTACTTACACAGCAATGCTATTCACACACACCATGCAAGATGCATATACATACACCCCCCTCACATTCACAGCCATGAAATACAATGCTAGAAGAAATTTGGAGATAATCAAATCCAGCCATTTCTGAGTAGATACATCTGTGATCCGTAAAGATTGTCCGAGTTGCCTAATTATTGACTCAGATCCTTTAACTCTTTATTGCTATTGAGGTTGCTTCCTTCCCTTCCCTTCCCTTCCCTTCCCTTCCCTTCCCTTCCCTTCCCTCTCCCTCGCCTCTCCTCTCCTCACAAATATCTTTAAGCACTTATTATGAACCAGCTGTTGCGTTAAGTACTAGGGATACAAACAACTGGAAACCGTTCTGGTCCTTAGCTCATAGAGGAGAAAAGACAAATAAATTAAAAATTAGATTATCTTAAAGTAAGTGCTAACAGATGTATGTACAAAGCACTGGGGTCTAGTAAGGAATGTTCATTCTTCATTCCTAAAATAAGGACCTGGTGTCCAGCTCCTTTTAGATATAAGCTGTACTAGATTTTTCTCTGGGTCCAGAACTTTATAGCTCATACGTAGTGCTTCTCCATGCCGCCATTTATTCAAGAATCTATTGCATAGAGACTTGTGCTAGTCATTGCCATTCATGTAGAAAGCCTATATGTGTGTGTGTGTTGGATGAATGTGCTCTATTAAGAAGAACAAAGTTTGAAGATACAGGGATGCTTGGATAAGGAAAGTTTGGGCGTGCATGATTTCAAAATCAATACCAAAATAGAAGTCATTTCTCAAAAGAGTGAAAGTAGAATAACCCATGGAGAGAGGAGATAAAGGAAAAGATGCAAAGCAGGGGAAGAAAACGTGTAATCATCTATTTTATAAGAGAAAAATACTTTTTGAACAAAATCAACAACATTGGATGAAGATTACAGGTGAAAGATAATAGTTTTAATTTTGCCTTATTCACATTGGAAACATATTTGGAGCTTGTTATCCACTTCTAACTTCTAACACTTAATTAAGTCTCTTTTATTTATGCTTTTGACATTCCTCATAATTTTTCTTTATAGCACATGCAACAATTTTTAACATAGTTAAAACCATAGTTTTGTCAATATTTGCTATCCTTCTCATCAGGTCATAAGCTCCATAAGGGCAGAGTACCTGCCTCTTTTACTCACCTTATCTTCAGCATCCATCCAGTGCCTAGCCTATAGTTGACATACTATAATGAATGAATCAAAGGACAAATGGAGGAGTAGATCTGTACGTTGAGGAAAGGGCAGTGCTAGATATTGAGGTCATATATTAAGATGAAGGCAAGGCACATGATCTACTGCCTTCTGAAAGCTTACAGTCTATGTTGGACAGGGAAGAAAAGACAGGGAACATATGTAAGTAACTACTATATGCTATAAGTGATATGTCATACATCATGGGTGAAAATAGAGCAATGTAGGGGAAGACTTTAGTTATTTACAATGTAATTTTAATGGAAATATATACAAACAACTGACTTACACAAGAATTTTGTAGCATAATATGCCAGGAAATATTCATTTACTTAGGTATAACCCTCCTGTAATGTTCACTCTTATTTCAAACCTGGTACATAAAATATACCATTAAGCAGAATTCTATTAATCTCTAAATTAATGTCACAGTAAATGTCTCTGTACATCTATGGGATAAGATAATTATTGTATATAGCCCAACAGTGAGACGTAGTAAGATATTAAAGTGTCTTTATCTTTAGGAAAAAAATTAAATTGCGTTCAGTATAGGGTTAAGTGGAAATTATTACCTATAGAATTTTTATATCTTTGTGAAAAGTTTGGTGGGCTTTTTGCAGCATGGATTTGCATTGGAATCCAGCCCTACTAGAGTGGTCTTGGGGAAGTTTTAACTTTTTTTAGATTTATTTTCTTCATCTAAATAGGAGTAAAAAACTAATGTTGTAGGATTGCCATGGAATAGTAGTTGTTATGTGTGACAGTGCTTAGCACTATCTAGATGCTCAGTAAACATTAGCTTTTATTATAACAATGCTTGTGATTATTTCTAAGCACCCACTATTTGCAAAGAGTTCTGAATTGGTTACTGGAGGTGTAGTAGCAAATTGAATCTGGCTCCGTACTCTTAAAAGAGCTTACAGCCTATGTTAAGGGAAGTTTTAGTTTAACCTGCAGAAAAAGAAGTGAGAGCAATAACAAAGATGACACGAATATCAAAGCAATTTAACATATAATGCAATGTATGTGATTGGAATACTTTGGAGATAATCATAATCATGGAGGATTCCATGAGGAAGGTGTTCATTGAACAGGCTTATTTAAGGGAGTGAAGAAACCATCCCATTAGTTGGAAAATGTCATGAACCGTGTTAGGAGAAGGACCTAAAAGTTCAAGAGAAGATTGAAACGTTTAACTTCAGGTCTGAAGAGAATGAACAGTGCTCTTTGCAGTAGATGTAGATTTCATGGTCTCTCTAAATGCCTGTTGGGGAACCACACATGGATATTCTAATATAAATCCCACATATATCCTAATATAAATCCCACATATTTTCCTTCTCTGCCATCTCCCTACCATCTTCCTCCTTCGATAACTGCCACCTCAGTTAAGAGTGCCACTGTGTTCTTTACCTTTAAACTTTAGTTTTCTATTATATCTCCCTCTCCTCTCTGCCTGTTTCCCCTCATCTAGCTATTCTGTTCATCTCTGTTCTTTGCATCCCACATGCATTCTCTGCTTTTCAATCCCACAGTCTCATCCTTGCCGAGGCCTTTACCATCCTCACCAGATCATTACAGCAGCCTCAAGTCACTGGTCCCTGCCACCCTCAGAATTGCTGTCCAAAGTGCATATGTTTTCATATCAACCCCCTATCCCATAGCAACCCTACAAAATAAGTTTTTATTCCTAGTTAGATGAGGAAAATAAAGCTAAAAGAGATTAAAAACAACTTTCCCAAGACCACTCTAGTAGGACTGGGTTCTAATGCAAATCTATTCTGCGCCAAAACCTACCAGTGTTTTCACAGATACAGGGATTCTACATGTAATAATTTCCACTTAACCCTATACTGAACACAATTTAGTTTTTCAAACCAACTTTGCGGATTTCATGTGGTCCACAGGCAAGAAAAAACAACTGGATTTCTGTGTTTGCAAAGTTCTCCAAAGTTCAGTTCTGGTTAATCTTTCATTTCTCTTTTCCCATTGCAGATATCTCTCTCCTTCCCTCTGTCCTTTGCATCCTTGGATCTTATTTCTGGTGATACAAGTTTATTCCCTGAACATGACCTACATCTCCTATCTCTAGGCTTTGGTTTACCAAGCCTCTCTGTCCAATAGCTATTCTGCCCACATGTGCCAGCAAATATATTTCAACATTCGTGGCCCAGTTCAGAATCTGCCTCTTAAGAGAAGTCTTCATAGATCACCTATGTCAAATGAACTGATTTAACCGAGCTTTATTACTTGTTCATCTGCTGAATTACTTAAAAAGTATGCTTGGCTCCACCACTAGACTCTGAACTCCTCATAGGTAAGGGGCAATTCATCCTCATCTGTGAACCTTCCTCAGTGTAGAACCCAGCTAGCGCATTGTTGCAGGCACACAATAAAAATGGAATTGTGTAATCAAATACTGCAAGTCTTGGTTCAATACCTGATTTATATGGTTCCTTATGTGATATATTCATTATATGATATATTTTCTTGCTTAGATAAGTCTTTCTTTTCCCCCCCCAAAACATTTAAGTTTAGAAGATGCATTTAAAGGCCAGTTTGCCCTAAAGCTGTGGAAGCTTAAGCTTCATGTATTCTCCCCCTCTCCTGCATGGTGCTCTGCCAAAGCCCTGGAGGGGCCCTAACGATGAGTTTTCATGGTCATGTGATTTTGTAAAGTTGCAAAAGCCTAATCACTAAGCTGCAATGGGTTAAGACTTCTGTGTGCTTTTGCACCTAATTTTGTATTCTTAAATAGAATCTCTGAAATATGTAAAGGACTGTATCAGCTCCAGGCCCCACCAGAGCTAGGTCTGCCTCTGTGTGTGTGAGGAGAGGCCTCCACCATGTTGGCCACTGCAAGGCTTATCTCGACGACCAGCTGCTTAGCTGGGATTGACTAGATATGGGCTGAGATGACTTCACCTCAGTAGAAAGAGGGCACATGCGTTAGAGCTTCTACCCACATTGCTCACCCTCAGTGAGCACTCCTCACCTCAATATGTGGTGATGTTGGTAGGTCAGGAGGTTTCAATGTGACAAAATTGGTGACACTCATATTGAGTTGGTGGCTTTTCCATCCATGGGTAGGTCAGTAATTTTCAGTAACCTGCCTGGAGTTTACCTGGAGGTGGCAGCCTATGAGTTCACCACTCTGACTACCCTGTTAGCATCAACAGATACGAGGCAGCAATTCCAGCACCTGGACCTCTCCAAAGTATCATGGAGGGTATCAAGAATGGAAAAGGCAGACACCGTCAGGACCTAACCTGAAACTTGATCCTTGTTTTTCTGGAGGGCCTTGAAATATTCAGCCTACGAATATTGTTGAAAATGAGCTGGACTTCACTGGCATCTATTTGAACAGCAAAAGCCCAAATGTGGGCTTTAAGAAAAAGCTTGAGGGAAGCATTGATCTCACAGCCCCTGGCCTTCAGAGGCAGCTGGATGCTGAGACTGCCAAGAGGCTCCTGGTGAGAGACAAGATCCACAGAAACTAAGTGATTTTGCAGAGTGATGTCACAGCTAATGGCCGCATTGGGGTGATGCAAAGAAACAGAGTATTTTCCTCTGTATCTCTAGGCTAAATAAAAATGAGCAGATTCTCTACTGAGGAACTGGATATCATCTATAAAATGATTCCCCAGTGACCCATCTCCACCCGCCGCTGTTGGAATTCTTACAACCTATTATTGGAGTAGATCTGGGACTAGTAAGGGTTTATACTAGTCCTGATGGCCAGCTACCAAACTACACATCTTCAGGATTGATCTTTGAGTCAAGGCCATAGTGGAGGAGATTTTAATGAAGGTTTACCAAAAAAGCAAAAACAAAAAACACTCAAAAAACCCATACACAATGGCCTCCCCACAGTGACCGAACACCCTGTTCCAAGCCCTGTCTTGCCTTTGGGAATTGCTCGCCCAGGATTTAGAGAAGAGAGAGAAGGCCCAACCCATTTTTTCATTTTTCTTATCAAGGTGACCACCCCTTTAATGTTGAATTGAATAAAAGACCTAGTCTCTTATGTGGCAAAAATGGGTAGTTACATTACATAAGTAAGTCACCAAGTTTCAATATACACTATGCCACTTTCTCGGAGTTACTTTCCTCCTTTCCGCCACTTCAGCTGTGAGTTAGGCAACAAGAGCAACTTGTGAAACAGTCTTTTACTCTAAGCCTATTTGGAACAATGACGTTTTGACTGGGAGAACCGAAGAAAGATCTAAGAGTAAGTTTGAATGAAGATACAGCGTCATGGTATTTCTGATACTTAATATACTCAGCAGAGAGCTGTACTTCTCCACCTACTGGTTACAAGTACTAAACATATTCAGTCTCAGGGAGACAAAGACAGTTACAAAGTACAGTGCTCCTGAGACATCTGGTACACATTCTGACAAGTGACCATTTCACTGTTACAGCCCAAGGTGGAGGGAGTAGATGTGTGGGTGTGAAGTCAGCTTTTCTCCTGCTGTTGGAACAGAGGGGACACGAGAGTAACAGGACTCTTCTCTTGTTACCGCTCTGGTGGGGGATTGTAAGAACCGACCACTTCTAACCCTATTACCCCAAAGAGGGTCTTCAAAGTAACAACCAACCATTCTGCTTCTACAGTACCACCAGGGTCTTTATAACCACTGATGATTTCACTGGGCATGAATCAAAAGTGTATTAATTAATGAAAATATGCAGTAATGCTTCCTCAAGGAAAGTTGTCTTTGCAGAATTTGAGACCAAAGGTGCCTATTAGCTTAGAAGGTGAGTACATGGTGTACACAAAGGCACAGTCCTCAACAGACCCTAAGATCTTACAATCGTCTAAATAAAAAGTAATGCCATGTTATCACACTTCTAGCCTTCACGAACACTGAAAAGTACCTGTGTCAGGTCGTGGTAACTCCAGTTTACAGATTGAAAAACAAAACAAAACAAAACTGAGGCTCAGAGAACTTTAGAAACTTGTCAATTAGTGACCACACAGTAGTAGAGTGGAAACGGAATTAGGACGTCTGACTTTTAACTAATTATAACTTATTTCAAGGCAGTCCATCTCTTTTCATGTAAACCCCCTTTGGGAAATGCTGATATGTGTCAAGGCTGGATCAGAATAAGCCAAATACTACTGGAGGATAAACGAAAAATGGAGCCCACTATAAGGATTTAAAAACATTTTTCAGTCTAAAATAGATTCAAGAAAGGTTACAAACCTAGTGAACTATTTATTCTAATGGGGAACAATCTCAGAATTTAAAAGAATAGCTGTAACCCTTTTAATGTGATGGTGATATCATTAGGAAGACATCAATTCATAGCATATTTAAATGTGGTTGTATCTCATGACTGTATAGTACTTAACAGTTTTGTTCCAAATTCTGTCAACTTTTCTTACAACGACTTTACTATGTTTTGACGTTATAAAAGACTAAAGGACAGTTGTCTCAAAGAACCCTCTGTGAAATCTCTTCAGTTAAAGGCTCCACATCAACTCTCTTGTAAAACAAAAAGAATTATCCTTTGTTGAATAGGGGTATATAAAATTTAGGACCAATGGAGAACTGCCATAGGCACCAAATCAGCCATTTCTTACCCTTGGCTTCAAGAAAATGTTATTTAGACACAGCCCAATAGTGGAATGTTGTTTTAAAATCTTGTCTTGGTTATTGCTAAATGGAACAAAATATAGACACTACAATCCACACATATTCTATAAGAACTTAGAAAATTGTAGTCCACTGCAGTCATAAGTTCAGAGAATAAATAGCTTGCTTTAACCTAAATGATCGATTATTTTATTAATAAAAATCATCATCTTAAAATAATGTTCCTATTTTTACCATTATAGAAAATATCTTATTCCCCTCCCCTCCAGAAGAAGGCGTACATTCCATCCACAGAGAGCTTGGAGTGGGCTCAGAGTTTATGTATGTTAAATAATGATTTGGGGTGAGCAAGGGGGGCAGCTGTCAAGGGAACAGATCAATTGGCCAATTGAAATGTCATTTCTCCACTCGCCGTAGGATGTTGCCATGTCTCTTTGCTGTCTCTCTTTTTCCATTCTCTTGTATTTTGATTTAGATATAAAAGCTGAGACATAATTTAAACTGACAGCAGAATCAAACAGTGTGACCTTGCCAGTATTGTTTCAGGCTTTCAACACAATCCACTGGGGGTAAAGTGTGGGCAGAGGGAGGGGTGAGTGAGAGCGAATGAGAGGAGAGAGCCAACCTCTCCATATGGACTTGCTGCTCACATGTTCCTGGAGGGCTGGTCTCAGGTCTGGATGTTTCCAGACCTGTCTGACGTGAGAATAAGAGCTGAAATGAGAAAGGGGAATAGAGGAAAACTTAGGGCAAGAGCAAATGACAAAATTGGCGCAATAGAGCAGTAATGATAATACAAGGCTTGTGTGTGACTGTGTCAGAAGTTGAATGGCTGGTATTTAACGTTTCAGAGTTTAGTCTTTCCCTAGTAAGGAGAAATAGACAGTGTCCACCTTGATAACAGGGTAACCAGATAAACACTACCTTGCCAGACAACACCTACTGTAAGGACAGCTGGCAGAAGAGCACTTAAGTTTTCCCTAGTAAGGAGAAATAGACAGTGTCCACCTTGATAACAGGGTAACCAGATAAACACTACCTTGCCAGACAACACCTACTGTAAGGACAGCTGGCAGAAGAGCACTTAAGTCCTTGGCTCACAATGGACCCCCCCAAATGTTTCTGAGCAATAACTGTCATTTGTCTACCCAGAGGAGGGATGTGTAGCTCAATAAGTATGTTTGAGATGACCGCAGACAGTATAAGACTGTTTCTGTTTCTTTTTATAACTCAGAATACCAATATTTTGGGCTTCCCTGGTGGCGCAGTTGTTGAGAGTCCGCCCGCCGATGCAGGGGACACGGGTTCGTGCCCCGGTCCGGGAAGATCCCACATGCTGCGGAGCGGCTGGGCCTGTGAGCCGTGGCCGCTGAGCCTGCGCGTCCGGAGCCTGTGCTCCGCAACGGGAGAGGCCACAGCAGTGAGAGGCCCCCGTACCGCAAAAAAAAAAAAAAAAAAAAAAAAAAAAAAAAAAAAAAAAAAAAAAAAAAAAAAAAGAATACCAATATTTTAATTGGCATCATTGATAACTTTTCCCACCATGCAGCATACACGTGTCTACCTACAGGATGACTCTCTCCAGATATGATGATGGCTTGGGAAGCCAAAGCACCAGGTGGTTGGGCTTCCCTGGGGAAGCCTGGATGAATCACCCTGCCCGCCCCATCGAAGAGTACCTTTCTGGTGCCAGTCTTTCTTTGCCCCGGATAATGATGGACAAATCCAGCAAAGTTGCCCTTTGGAAGAAACCATTTTCCAAAGATAGGAGAATGGAAAAAGGCAGGGCAGTGTGGTGATGATGGTGAAACATGTCTCAGCAAAAACAGCAGTGGAAAGTCACGGTGTGAGGAAGGATCAAGAATGAGCCTGTGACGGAAGCAAGGTCTCGATCGCATGCGTGCCCTGACTAGACTTGTTACTGGACATGAGAGCAGTGAAGATAATAACAACACAAACCACAAAAACAGCTGCCAAAGAATGAGTACTTGCTTGGTGCCTGGCACTGTTTTAAGTGCCGTGTGTGACACTTCATTTAACCCCGCCAGTAATGGGACAAGGTAGTTGCCTGCACAGTGGCAGAGCCAGTATTTGACCGTATGTAGGTTGATTCCAGAACTTCCTCCCTTTACCCTGAAGGATTCCATCCACTGTCAACCAGTCCATTCCCTTCACCATTCCCGACTTTGGGCCTAGGATTTGGAAGGTAACAGTGAAGCACAGACATCGTCTGTGTCCTTCAAGCAACTTAACATTTTTTACTGCTAAAGAAAGACTAAAATGTGAAGCTATCTGAATTTTTCTTTAGAACGAGATGAGATATAAATTAATAATCAAGATCCTTCATGAAATAATTGAAAATAATAGAATTGTGTCCTAAAGGATGCTTTCTGGACACCATACACAACATGAGAATCAGGCCCTGGAGAAAGAGGAAGAGGAGAAGGGCATTCCTAGCAGCAGGGATCACGTGCACACAGTTGTGGGAGAGAGCCTGCCGTAGTTTAGGGACAGTGAGCTGATTGGTGAGATGAGAAGGGAGGGCCTGCCTGGGGAGCGAGGAGCTGTAGGCCAGCTTAGGAAAACCATTGAAAGACAGTCTGAGGAGGGAGAAGAGACTTGATGTGACAACAAAGCTATGGTAGGTTTCTGAACAAATGGGTTACACAGGGGATAAGTGGAATCCCAGAAGACTGTTGTCATAGCCACACTGATGGAAAGGAGATGAGAGAGAAAGTAAGGATGCCATCCTTGGATACCTCTTCCAATCACTTGGGTATAAGAGATGAGAGAAGACTTGAGGGCTGTCTGGCTCACAGGGCAGAAAGGGAGGTTGGATTCCAACAGGAACACCTAGATTTTTCCTTCATTTGTCCCCACTGTTCTGCGTCTCCATCATACTGTGGCTTTGCATGAAGAGGCATGTATTTTGGAATCTGACAAGGCCTCCATGGAGCCAGGCAAGTTCAACAAGTGGAAATACAGGAGGCTCCCTAAGTTTTGGAAGCCCTGAGCTCATGCGAGAGCGTCACACACCTGGATACCACTTAATTGACAGATGAGGCCTTTTATCTCTAGACTCTGAAAACTTCTAACTCCATGTCCAAATCTGCCATAATATGCTATTTGGACTGTGAATTCCCAGTCTTTTATGTTGCACTTGTTGCCACTCCTTTCCCCTTCCTTTTACCACCATCTCTCCCAAGTTAGGTCTCTTGACCTAGGACTTAATCCTTCTTATTAGGACCTTAGTCATCTCTATAATCGCATGCCGTTGAAGGTGGAGAAGAGATTATTAATGGTAAGTTGATGCAGAAGATGGTTTTAATAGTTGTAGAGTACACTACCTAGTCTGTGTTTGAAAAAATTCTCTAAGATGTTAGCATAACTTCTCTGAGATACAGCTTTAACATCTGAGCACTCAGCTCTTGCGATGAAAGACAGAAGCCAATAGAGCTGTGTTCCACACTACAGATATAAATCAGCCCTGCCTTTTTTACAGTCAGCATGCACGTCCAAGATATAATATATGGGCTTTGCCTACTGATAGCTCCAGAAATGGGAGTGGGAGGAGGCTGAGGTTGAAAAATGCTAGTTTCGGGTTTGTAAACATACTTTTCACTGGAAAAGAGCTATTGCGTGTATAGCACGGGCCTCCCCAGCTCTGCCAGTTGAGCCTCATCCTTCAGCTGACTGGAATTACCACATCATTTTACTCCACAAGTTTCCTTGACTTGGCAGTTTTTCTGATCACCTGGCAGTCACAGACCATCTGTCTTTTGCTGATACAGAGACCTAGGGAATGAGGACATTGGAAATGCACTAGCCTGTTCTAGGGATCCGGGCAGAGAGCTGCCCCTGAGCTGGGATGTTTATTGTTGTCGTTGCTGAAGTAGAGGATCAGAGTTGTCTTCTCCCCGTTCCTCAGTGGACTCACTTCCCTTTTGCCCCCTCTCCCACCAGCTCCTCTGTGCTCTCCCATTTAGCCTTGCCCACCTCAGGCAATCCCTTTGTATATTGGTGAGCGGAAGTTGTCCACAGGTAGCCTGGGGACCTTTCTGAGTGTGTGGTGGGGCTCCATCATTTCTGTTCGAAAGAAACAAAATAACATCTCCATGGTCCACTAGAGCAACCCGTGTCCAGCGTGCAGAACCCTTAGAAAAACACATTTCCTCATTAAAGCTCTTCAGAACCTTTCCTAACCCCACTTTGTCACCGTAGTCTTCCCAGGCGCAGAGTCAAAGAGACCCCCTTTTAACTGAGGTGCCCTTGCCCAGTCCTGTTAGGGACTCTGGGAAGTCATGAGAAAATAAAGAGTGAGGCCCCTTTAAATACACAGCTACCCTCACTGCCTAAATCTACCACCTCTGCTGTGCTTCCCTTGCACTAACAATTATCCATCAGTTGTTATAAAAGAAGAGAAGGCATCCAACATTTAAAAATGTTTGTCACCTTAAAGTTTTCTTTTTAGAGAATTATTAGATCTACATGAAAACTTTAAAGATAGTACAGCAACTTCCCCAAATACCACATGCTTATTTTCCTCTATTGTTAACATCTTATGTTAGTGTGGGACATTTGTCAAAATGAACAAGCCAGTACATTAGTATTAACTGAAGTCCATACTTCATTCACATTTCCTTGTTTTTTTGTACTGAATGTCCTTTTTTTTGTTCTGGGGACCCCATCTGGACATGACATTGCATTTAGTCATGTCTCCTTAGGCTCCTCTAGACTGTGACAATTTCTCAGACTTTCCTTGTTTCTGATGACCTTGACAGTTTTAAGGAATACTGGTCAGATGCTTTGTAGAGTATCCTTCAATTGAAATTTGTTTGATATTTTTCTCAAAGATTGGGGTTATGGATTTTAGAAAAGAAAACCACAGAGGTAAAGTACCATTTTCAACACATCATGTCAAAGTACCATTTTCAACACATATACTATCAATACGACTTATCGTTGTTGATGTTGACCTTGAGCCCCTGGCTCAGGAAGTGTTTGGCAGGTTTCTCCACTGTAAAATGACTGTTGTTTTTCCCTTTTCATACTGTCCCCTTTGGAAGAAAATCACTGTACACAACCTGCACTTAAGGAATAGGAAGTCATATTCCATCTGCTTGAAGGTAAGGCGTCTGTATAAATTATTTGCAGCTTTTCTGAACATGAAATTTTTCTATTCTCCACAATTTATTAATAATGCAATCATTTATAACAGTTTGGACTCATGGATATTTATGTTTGGATTATAATCTAATACTGTTTTATTTTGTTGTTTAAATTATGTAGCTTTGGCTATTGGGAGGTCATTCAGTTGTCTCTTTTGACCATATACCCATCATTGTGGGGTTTTGGTTGGTTTGATTGTGAGCTTTTCCTTTCTTTCAAGTGTTGTAAGGTATTCCAGGTTCATCTTGAGTATTTCCTGCCCCATTCCTAGAATGAGCCATTTCTTCAAGGAACCCTGGTTCCTTTGATTGTGGAATTATATTAGAAATCAAGATCTGGGTGCTAGGTGGAAACCAAAAATTTTGAGCACCCAAATCTGACATTTTGTGTCAAGATCTGTGGGGTGAAGAATATAAATTTCACAATAACCTGTAAGGTTAATTAATGTTAATATTTTATTTTGTAAGATGAAAGTGGAGTAGTAGAGAGTTAAGGAATTTTCCAAGTTTACATAAACAGTGCGAACAAGAGCTAGAATTTGAACTTTGGTTGTGTCCAGTTCTATAACTGTACTTCTCAAACACTTAAATTGCATCATACACTGGCCACGTCATAAATAAGTGAAATACGTCCCCTGCATCGGCAGGCGGACTCTCAACCACTGCGCCACCAGGGAAGCCCTGAACATGGTTTTGAATCTCATCTTTGTGTGTCTGTGTGTGTGTGTCTATATCATAAGGTTATTAGAGCTATACATGCAAAGCTTTTAGGACAATGCCTGGCATGTGGTAAATATTTGAAAAAAGTTTAGCTTCTGCTTTATCATCATCTTTATGGTCTTCATTATCTACTGCTGTAAGCTTACGTTTCCCATTCTTTAGCCACTGATCATGGGCATCCTGGAATATCCCTATCTTGACCTTATAGAAAGTATAAGTTAATGAGGCAAATAATTCACCTGTGGGTGTCCAATGTCACCATACACAATATTTGATACATAAGTGAATTCCTTGTAACCATGCAATTTCCTCCTCTATGTTGTGTAGTAAAGGAAGGAAAGTTTGGAAAAGGCATGGGGAAGGAATATTGGAGGAAAAGACTGGGCTTACCTTTGACTGAAGTGACCAGATTGGTTGGCAAGTTAGCCCAAATCTCCTTTCCTAGAGCCTCCTGAGACTTCTTTCCCAGGCAGGAGTCTATTTGCCACAGTCATCACCGTCTTCAGGTCCCTACACTGGGGTGGGTAGGTGCGGGGGGTGGGGGTCTGGGAGGAAACGTGTGTGTGTGTGTGTGTGTGTGTGCGTGCGCGCGCGTGTGCGTGCGTGTGTGCGCGCGTGTGCGCGCATGCCCATATATATCCCACTTCCTCCCTTCTGGAAACACAGAAAACTGCATGCTGGGTGAGGGAGATACGCAAGGATTCATGACAGAAACAGGGTCATAATGATGATAATGTTCATTAATTTTGGTGATAATCTCATTTCCTAGATAGTAACCCTAAGGTATACACAACCATCATTCCCAAGGCTACTTAAGATATGAATCTTCTATCATTTCTGCTTTAGCTTAGCAGTATCCAGAAAGGCCTACCACAAAGCACATTCCTTAGCCAAGTAGATAGTGATGCTGGGTAAAACGTGAGCAGAAAAGGAGAGAAAAGGCAATGTTTCGCTAACGAACTAAGGTTAGGATTTTCCTTTCTTTCAACTGTCATGTTTAGGGCTTA
>NW_006774368.1:94015-146314 GCF_000442215.2 Lipotes vexillifer | reverse complement strand
CGGAAGATGTTTGAGATACAGGGGTTTCATGAAGTCATTTGACTACTTCTAAGGCAGGGCACGTGATCAGGAGGTCCTAGGCAAGCAGTGCAGTTCTGGCTGATGGATGCATTGTTTTACACAGTTTGTCATGGCCATGCTCAGCCCCAGGTGGTGGCAGGTTATGACATGGGGGTGGTGAGGGATGTGAAAAGAGCTAGATCCAGGTTGAGGACTGGACCTGACTCACTACTCTCATCTCTTGTTAATCCTCACTCTGGCCAGTGCCAAAGTTCCTGGCTGCCCTTCAACATAACCTCTGATCTGTTTTGACACAAAGGAGAGGGGCCTCCAGGATTCGTTTCCATAGAGCCCCACTGAACTTTTGATGGCAGCTAAGGCTGGTATTGAAATGAAACAGAACAAAGAAGAAAGAAAGAAGAAAGGAAGGAGGGGGCCGAAGAAAGAAGGAAAGGGAGTGGTAAACTTGTATAATTGTTCCTGATTAATTACTAAGATAACATATGTTGAAGATAGAAGATTGTAGAAATGAATACATGGGCGAATCTACCTGGTTCCAGTCAAGAGGGCACTTTCTCTCCCTCCTTCTCTCTCTTCTCTGATACTTGCCTTTTTAGAATTACAGAAATGTAAAGAACTGAAAATATCCCAAATCATCTAAAGCAATCTTATTAACAGATGAAAACTTGATTCCTCCGAAACTGAACTCAAGCCCGTAGTTTGGGTTTCCCACCATTGTGTCCAGGGCTCCCCTCCCCATAGGCTTCTGTGTCCTTTGTCTTTCTCCTTCTCATCCCACCACCACTCCCAGGCCCATGCAGGATTAGTCGTGTATTTGTTCCTGTTTCTGCTATATTTGCAACTAACTTATGGAAGGAAGCACGGAGCCTCTCTGATTGCTGGCAGAGCTCTGCCTCTGTGCTGATGAGCACTCCCTGGCACTGGGCACCTGTCCAACAGCAGGTGCCTTGCTCAGTGAATGGCTCTGGAGCTGCATCTCAAAGAAAGCAGGTTGAAGTCCAACACTGTGTTCCTGCTGCTTTGAGGTTATGTTCTACCACCATCATTTCTCTCACCAGGTGAAATGTAGTGAGGTATGGCTGCCAAGGTTAGCAACACTAGACATGGGAGGTGGCCACAGGGAGCATCTGTGACAGCTTAAGTATTCTTAGCTTGATGGATGGGTAAGAAGATAGGATGAGACATCTGAGTTTGTTTACATAGGACTATTGTCCATGAGCCTGAGTGGGTAGACCTTCAGGTCATGATGAAACGTCTATATGTTTTCTCAAGGTAAGAGTGAAGGGCAGGGTAAGGCTCAGAGGATGTGAATTTACATCGTGTTAGGGCTCTTTGGGACAAATTATTCTTGTTTAATAATATGCATTTATTTTTTGTACATTACACATTAATTCAGACACACACAGACCATGTGTGACAGTTACAGGTTTAGAAGAGAAAATGGGAGGTAATGAAAACAAGACTTAAAGTTTATATGAGGCACAATGCCTCAAAGTTAATAAAAAGTTATAGGCACACACAGAGAATGGTACCATGAGATGAATGGCGTAAAGGCAGGAAAGTACAAGACGTGTATATAGGCAATGAAAAAATATGTTTTGAGAGAACCTAAGGATTTTAGTAGGAGAGTAATGAATGAAAACTTTGAAAAGAATGACATGCCTGGGTAAGGTGCATCCTCTTAGATTGGTGAGCCAGTGAAAGTGTTATTTGTTAGAAAGCAATAAAACCATTTAGGGATATTAATCTGGCAGCATGTAAGTAATGCATTGGAAAGGCTAAAGGTGAGAGACAGTGGTTTCAATTAGGAAAGTCTGTGAATTGCCTCAAAATAAGTCATAGGACCTAAATTAGGATGGTGGCAATGAGAAGGAGAGCAAGGATGGGTAGGTGGGTGGATGGGAGAAACATGGCCCAGAAATAATGGAGCAGCCCCATTTACTTCTCTCTTTACTTGGAGAAAAGGGAAAGTATGAGGCACAGGTTAGATGTGAGAGTCGTCTGCTTGCAACCTAATTCTCCTAGTTGTGTCAAAGGGGGATGATTTTTTTTTTTATATGATCAAATTAGAGGTTTTGACCTTGGCTGATTAGAAAAACGGTGACATAACTGATTTTTTAAAAAGGCTAAGGGCAGAGGTGTATTACAGAAGAAAAAGAGGGTGAATAATAAGCTGTAGGTAATAACAGAATATGAGCTAGAAGGCTGTGGTTAAATGCAGAACCAGTGTTCAGTAAAGGCAACAGGTTGGACCTAAAGGTTCGAAGTTGTTTAAATACAAGTATAAGTCGTGACCAGAGACAACATATTGAAAGTTGAATGTGTACAGGGCAAAGAGCAGGAACCAAGCAATGGGACTATGTTATAATCTCCCTCAAAGGTCAGGAGGAACAGAAGTGAAGTTTTCAGAGTTGGAACAGCCTGAGAAATGGGAAGAAATCAGAATCACACTCTGCTGGAGATAAAATCCAAGTTACAAGGGGTTAAGGAGAGAATGGATGTAAAAATGAAGGCCACAGGGCTTCCCTGGTGGCGCAGTGGTTGAGAGTCCACCTGCCGATGCAGGGGACACGGGTTCGTGCCCCGGTCCGGGAAGATCCCACATGCCGCGGAGCGGCTGGGCCCGTGAGCCATGGCCGCTGAGCCTGCGCGTCCGGAGCCTGTGCTCCGCAACGGGAGAGGCCACAGCAGTGAGAGGCCCGCGCACTGCAAAAAAAAAAAAAAAAAAAAAAAAAAAAGAAGGCTACAAGTATAGGCTAAGGTTCAAGACTAGAAAGTTAACTGCATCAACAATGGTGCACATAAAACCTTCCTATTTGGCATGAAGCTCGGCTGCCCTCTCATTTCAAATCCCATCCCACGTTTACTTCAGTTTTTCATTTGCATGCAATATTTATTTTTGTCTAAGATTTGGCAGACAATCAGATTTATATTTTTCTGTATCTTAAGAAATAGATTGAGTCCAGAGGGTCTCAAATAATTTTCCGCCCCATCAGATGTGCTTCTCTCTCTGGCCTGGGAAGGCCTGATTCCTCTGGATCTTGTGAAATAGACTCTGCCTCTGGGCTGTGTTTGCATTCTGTGAGCTCCATCTGCCACGTGAAGCCCACCAAGCTTTCTCTTATTTTTCCCTCCAATGGGTCTTGTTTCCTCACTTTGCATCATTTAACTCCTCTACTCTCCTTGTGTCTGCAAAACTGTTCTGCTCATACTTTCATCCTCATCCACCATTTAAGAAACTAGGATATTAGTATATCTCTTTATAATGTTGAAATAACAATATTTTATAGCCTTTATGGCTTCCTAAGTGCTAGTGTGTGTATCTCATTTGGTTTCTGGCACGGCCCAGGAGTGGGGTCCACCAAACAATTATGACCACTTCACAGGTGAGGAAACTGATGACCTGATGGAGTTTGTGTAATAAACACGCACTGGCAAATACCATGCAACATCACTTATATGTGGAATCTAAAATATGACACAAATGAGCTTATCTATGAAACAGAAGCAGACTCACAGACATAGAGAACAGGCTTGGGGTTACCAAGCGGGAGGGGAGGCAGGGGAGGGGGGGATCGGGAGTTTGGGATTCACAAATGCAAAGCATTATATATGTGTATAAGTGAATCACTTTGCTGTACGCCAGAAACGAATACAACATTGTAAATCAACTATACGTCAATAAAATAAATTTCAAAAATACAATAAAAAATACAAAAAACAAAAAAATAAACACACATTGGAACGCAGATTCACATTCATATTTTCTGACTTCTCACCCAGTGCTCTCAGCTCATGACCACACCTTGCACATAATCTCTCCCAGAGAAGGTCCTCTATCTCACGGTGTAAAGTAATCCTTAAGAGCACTGTTTCCGGGTCACACAGACTTCGTAGTTCTAACTCAGCTGTGTGGCCTTGCAAAGGCTACCTAAACTCTCTGAGTCTCAGTTCCATTACCTGTTGACTGTTGGGAATGATAGTACCCCATCACAGTGTTGCCATGCAAATCAAATTATGCTCTAGGGACTGCATAGGTCACTGAACAAAGGTTAACAGCAATACAATTATTTATTTAGGCTCTATATTGATATTTGATCATGAGCTACCTATTACAAGTGCCCCCCCCTAAAATTCACATAGCATGCCCTTGAATGTCCTTTTAGAGTAAGTGGAATTTGCATACGGGGGAAATGAAGCATGTTTTCAGAGACAAGTAATTTATTATATACATTGTTGGAACTGAAATAATAAATTCAGATAAGAGACCGTGGTCTTATTGATTACATAATCCTTAGTTAAAACAAACTTATTTCAGTCGAGAGGTTAGATTTTTCATTTGTGCTTTGCCTTTTCCCCTGTCCTTATCTGTCTTTTCCTTTCCTTCTAAGCCATGGCACTTGTAGTTCCTGCACCTCACAAATAGTGAAGACTTTTGGTTCTCAACCGACATCGACAGTGGTGAGGGAGGGACAGAAATCTCACTTGAACACAAACACTTCCATTAATTACTGGCATTAACAGCAAAAAAAAGGAAAGTAGAAAATTACAGGCAAGGAAAGCAACTTCTGGTTTTGAATGTTCTGCATCTTTCCTCATGATCACAGCTTGAGGTTTCTTTCCTTCCAGGGGCAGGATGAATGGTACAGGAGACTCAGTGGGGTTTGGCACCTTCCAGAAATGTCAAACTCATAGTGTTTCACTGGTTACAGGGTATAACCAGGGTGCACACCTACTCATCTGTGCTCTGTCCTCAGCAAGACACCCAGATGGAAGGTGATAGAAGGTTCATTGGTAGAGAAGATCAGACAGTCCTGAGTTCTAACCAGGGAAGTGCTGTAACGAGTTCTTTTTGCCATCAACTACCTTCCGAGGCCAGCCAGTGAGGCACTCATTCAGGAGGGGAAAACACCCCCAACCTGTGTGAGTCGCTAAGTGTTTAAAGGATTAATTAATAGAGGCATAGATACTAGGAACTTTAGGATTTCGTTTTTGGCCATGTTTGGCAAAAGCCAAATCCTACCTATCTGATGAATAGTTTTGTCAGCCACAGCAGATAGGTAAGAGCCCCAGGACCCACTGGAAGCAGCTAACTCTAACATCTTACATTTGCTCTTCTATTCACAAGCCATGTTATGTTTTGAGTACCTGCCCTTTTAGGGCACTAGCTTTTCACCTACAAAGTTAAGTGGTCTCAGGACCACTTGGGGATGCATCGAAGGTATTTTAAACAGGTATTTAGGAGCTTCTACAGAAGCTCTGGTCTTACTTAGGCATTTGCCTTTTTTTTTTTTAATAGAAAGGCAATCTCTTTATTTAGGAAACTCATGTGTTTATACAGGAGAAGCTGGGAGGTAGGAAACATATAGAGATGAGAGAATGAGGGAAAATGGCCAAGTTGGAGGGAGAGAGAGAAAAATAGATGGAGTCCCAAGTATCGCCAGGTCGTGTGATGTGGCTCTGGGAGAGATCTGAGCCTTGCTCCCCTGTTCGTTTGACAGCTCTCAGTGAGCAGGGGACCCTGGGCCCTGATGGGAAATGAAAGGAGCAAAGATAATAGCTGCCCTCAAAGACTCTCCCTTGTACTTTTGTCTTAGATTCAGAGAATGGTAGAACCAAATGTAACCTTAGATAGCAGAGCTCAAACCTCTCCATTTTCCAGATGAGACACCTGAGGCACAGGAAGGTGATGTGATTTGCACATTTTTTTTTTTTTTTTAGCAAATCTGCCAGTTGCCAAATCAAGACAAAAGCAGACAGTCCTTATAACTCTGAGTTCATTGCCCTTTTTACTCTATCACTTGCTTCATACATCTGAGGTGTGTATAGATTTTTGATCTAAATTCCCTACGGAGGTTTTTTTTTTTTTTTCTTTTTCCTCTCCTCCTGAGGTACAGAGCACTGTGAAGGTGAGGGAGCTTCTTCCCACCCAGCCTTTGCTGCTATTTATTCAATGCCTTTCATCACCTCCATCCTCCACACAAATTTTTACAATGCTCGTACTATGGTGTTCCCTTGAAATAATTCTCAAAATTGTACAGTCTGCTTGAAATGAAAACCTGATGTCTCTGCTTATTGGGAGCGAGCCTTAAGGGTTACAAATGTTCCACGTGGAGCCCCTTCCTGCTTGCTTCAGAGGGTCATTGTCTTAACCAGAGGGGGCCTTGACCCGGTGCATCGCGTGGGAGTCAGTGTATACTTGCTAAATGTTCCCTCCGTGCATTTCTGGGTCATATCCACCCAGCGGAACACTCCTCTGCTTTGGAACATCAGATGCCCAGGCCCTTGACCTTAATTAGTAAACATGGAAACAGACACATTTTTAAGTCATATTTTTTGCATCAGATGAAGTGATTGCCACTCTCCCTATATATGTCTTTACAGTATTTTAATAGAATTTGCATCACTTTATTTTAATGGATATAATATTTTCTTTCATTGACTATCTGGGGGAAAATGTGTTGGAAATATATACAAGTGCTGCTCTATGCTAGTTTGATATAAATCCCTTAGAATTCCCAGATCTGTGATATTGTATATCCTTTGAAATGGGAGAGGCATGAGCTTTTATTTTTCGTGAGTGCACCACAAGGTTATTTGGCAATGATATATTCAGTAAAGTGGTGGCAATCATGACAATAATACATTATATAATTCTCTTTGTGTGTTATAAACTCATTAGACTGATTGGAACCAGTTGCTCAAGTGTACAGTGGTTTACCATTAAAACCAAAATGTCCCTAATTAACACATTCTTTAATAGTGGGAAGTGTGATTGAGCCTCATTTCTAAAGTATGCTGGGCACTGAGGTATATAGTCAAGTTCATTGTATAGTATAATTATTGCAGACTAATAAAATAGGCTATCTTTTAATGTTGTCAGTCATTTTGGGATGGGTGAAAAGATAACAACTGTGAGGCTCTGACATGTGTTCCTCTTTCCTACTGGCAACATCCTGAGATAAATGGAATGTCAGATCCGTGTCTGTTTCTTTGTTTGTTTGATCACCAATGGCTTCCAGATACTCATACCAACCTTTGGTATGTTCTGCGATATATATGAGCTTCATGTTACTCCCTATGATAAATATATCCAGGATTAAGTGGCTCAACCACAATATTGCTAAAAGGGAAAACCAGTAAAAGTGGGCGAGGTCTTAGGTAAAGCTTGTGGAGATCATATAGCAAGTTGCCGATAAATAAGTAGAAAAAGCAAACACTGATTTAAGCCAGAGGACTGAAAAATGATCTCCTAAAGGTTGTTCTATATGACTGTGTCTGGGGAAGCATTTGAGTGGTCTTAGACACAGGCCATGCTTTAATTAGTGCTATATTGCTGCACACCATTCATACAACTTGAGAATTTTAAAATAATCAATGGCCCTGTTCCCTTCATCTACCCATATCGTGTTACCTTGGCAACAGGTACTGTGTGATTTTAAGAATTTCAGGAATTATCATAACAGCCCATTTCAAGAATGTGCATCTAAGTGAATAAAGTTTAAACAGTAAAAGCAAAACTAAAGGTAACCTCAGCATACATTAAATGAGGACATGAAGGATCCGCATTTCTCATTTAGAGGGTCTTGTAAAAACAGCTACAGAAGCCCTGGTGGTGCCCTCCAGGTGCCAGACTCTTCGTGGGCTGTTTATGGGTGGAAGGATCGTTCCATTTCTTCCTCCACTCCAGGAGTGGATTACTTGGCATGGGTCTCATATAGGATGCTCAGAATGAAGAGTAGGAGGAGGCGCAACAGCAGGAGTGGAAGCAGGAGATTAGGATAGAGGAGGATATGTTGAAGGAAGTGATGATGAAAGTGGTAATGATGGGGAAGATGCTGAGAACATGATGGGGCAGGGGGAGGAAGGAAAGTAGGCAGAAGAAAAGTATGTTCTGTGTCAAGCTGATTTAACCAGTAAAAAGGGGGGGGGGATTACTTATTACTATTATTGTGTAAGTTCCCTTGTTCAAGTTACATGAATGGATGCAAGCATGGAGTTAGTTACAGAAATCTACCTGTTCAGGGCACCACTAAGGATCCAAACATATGCTCACGTTTGACATTCAGGAAGTGTCTTGAGCTCAGAAAATGGCTCTACTTACCAGAGTGAAAGATAATATGAATTGATGTGGTTTGAAAGAATGTGTGCCCAAACCTCTGGAATATCTGGCAGTTATTTAGGTCATCATCTCTGATATTTGAACAAATAATCTAGATAGATTATTTGGTACCCAATATGTGTTAGTTATTCTGTTTGTAACTATTCTCATTTTTTTTAAGTAAATATATCTAGCTAAGCTTAAATAGGTGTTTCAAGGGTTCTCATGTGAAAAAGATTTTCATCAGAAATTCCCTGTTGAAAAATAATACAAGAATATAAAAGAGAAAGAAAGTTCATATCATCGTGAGTGTTTATATGGTATGGGCAATCTTATTTATATTGTTGGTACCAGAAAACAAGAGTAAAATAAATTCTGGGTAGATTATATTGTCTAAATCCTAGTGCTTCTTATTTTTTGAGTTGTCAAATTTGTGGGGACAGGTTTTCACCTAAGATAAAGTTAAATTCTGTAATTGTGATCCATGTTGTAACAGAGTTCTGAAATCTGTATAAATACAAATAGTTTAATTAGAATTGAAGGCAGAGTGGAGTCTATCCATGTATCACCATCATCACATAAGGCCATCTTCACTGGGCTTGTGTGGCTCTTCTGAGCCAGCTACTATGCAACCCTCTGCATCTTGCTCCTGTCTTCAAACTAGAGTCTAAAATAAGAGATATCGGGGCTTCCCTCGTGGCACAGTGGTTGAGAGTCCGCCTGCCGATGCAGGGCACACGGGCTCGTGCCCCGGTCCGGGAGGATCCCACATGCCGCGGAGCGGCTGGGCCCGTGAGCCATGGCCGTTGAGCCTGCGCATCCGGAGCCTGTGCTCCGCAATGGGAGAGGCCACAGCGGTGAGAGGCCTGCGTACCGCAAAAAAAAAAAAACATAAATAAATAAATAAAATAAGAGATATCAAGAGATAGTTGGAAAAATACTTGAAAAATGTTGGGAATTTTCCCTCTAGTCTCTCCTAGGCCAATACATGTTTCTATAAACTTGAGAATGCCAGCTAACTTTTCTGGACCTTGGTTCCTTATTTGCACCATGAGATATTTGCAGTGAGTGATGTCTAAGGACCCTTCCTTTGCTGGACTGCTAGGTGGTTTCATCAGTTAAAGTAACTGCTGCAAACCATTCTTGACAGGATACAAAATACTGTGCAAACTTTGTGAGTGTGAACTGGGATGGATACCTCTTCACCCATCTAAATTCGTGGACCCCATATCTCTTGTTCACCACCCCTCTTAATTACCCTTGATAACTCCTCTGCCTTGCCAAGACTGTTACAACTTAGCAGATTCCCTGACCTTATTTTGAAGGTGTTGTCATCCAAGAATGTATGCTGACATTTATCTGCTAAGTCATAGGCAGTACTTTATGTAGTTAATTTATCCAGCATCTTCAGTTTATCTCATTCTCTGCCTTGCAATTTCTACATTGCCTTTCAGTCATTAGTAATTTCTCTACTGTCTAAAAGCAACACTTAGCACTCAGAAGCTCTGCTCTGATAGCCAGCTGGATCATGCCTGTTAGCTATTTTAGTGCAGTGCTGATGGGTGGACCGAGCCAATAATAACATAAATAGAAAGATAGCTAGATAGCTAGCTAGATAGATATGCTTATGAAGACTATTTTCTTTTAGACTTTAAAAACAAAATATAAAATTTCCCCTTCTCTTGACTGTGCGCAGGCCATAGTGATTCACTCCTGAAGAATAGAGCATAGAGAGGGGAAATAGTAACTGTATAGTGGAGAAATCTTACAGACAATATCTTAACCAGGTTTTCAAGGTTAACATCATGAGTGACAAGTCTTGTTGATGTCATGTAGCCCTGATACAATGTGATGAGGGGGGCATGCTACCTGCCTGGTGTTCTTCCCCCAAACCTATAATCCCAGTGTAATCATGAGAAAATCAGGCAAACTCAGTTTGAGGATATTGTACAAAACACCTGACCAGTACTCTTGAAAACTGTTATAGTCATGAAAAAAAAAAAAGTATCACAAATAGAGACTAAGAAGACATGATGACTAAATGCAACGTGGAATTCTGAGCTGGGTCCTGGAACATGAAAAAGACATTAGTGGTAAACTGGTGAAATTTGAATAAAGCTTGCATTTTAGTTGCAATATGTTAATATGTCTTAGCTTTTGACTCATGTGCCTTTGGTTATACAAGTTGCTGACATTAAGAAGAGTTGGGTAAACGTACACAGGAAGTCTCTGTTGATGACCTCCTAAGCTTATGTCTCTTGTGGAAAGAATAACTCCCTTAGGCTGTATGTGCATCTGTTATCTTGCTATAGCTGCTGTAACAAAGTACCACGAACTCAGTGGCTTAAACAACAGAAATTTATTGTCTTAGAGCTCTAGAGGTTTGAAGTCTGAAATCAAGGTGTGGGCACATTTGGTTCCTTCTGAGGGCTGTAAGGGAAGAATCTGGTTCAAGGATCTACCTTGGCTGGTAGATAACCGTCTTCTCCCTGTGTCTCTTCACCTTGTCTTGTCTCTGTGCTTGTCTGTTTCTGTATCCAATCAATCATGTTGGATTAGGGCCCACTCTGATGTCCTTCTTTTAACTTGATTACTTCTGTAAGACCCTGTCTCCAAACAAGGTCACATTCTGGGGTACTAGTAGTCAGGACACCAACATATTCTGGGGGCAGGACACAATTCAACCTGTAGCAGAACTCAGAATTCTTTAACCTTTTTCTTTCTGAAGGTACCTTTGTTACCTCCCCTTTCATCCCCCACATCCAAAATATGACTAAACCTTACACTTTTACTCACTGGACGTTGCCCAGTTCCATGTACATCCCTTCCTCTGTACCATCACTGTTACCACTCCAGCCCACACTACTACTCCAGTTCATCTGGACCAGGGAAATAGCCTCCTCACTTGTTTCCCACAGTCTAGTTCACACTCCATGTTGCAAGCAGAGAAGTCTTTTCACAATGCACATCACCTATGCTTAAAAACCCTTCAAGTCTCCCCACTGTTCTGAGAATAAAGACCACAGTCTCTATCTTGGACTCAGGGCTTCTTAGCCACAACATGGACTGCCTTCTGCCTCATTCTCTCTGCACAGGCTGTACCAGCCGACTGCAGGTCATTGAAAGCATGGGCCCCCTCCTACCATGGGCTTTTGCTCACGCTGTGCTCTCCTTACCATAACCACCTGGTTACCTCCATCCTCCCTCACCCTTCAGATCTTAGCACAGGCATCAGTGCCTCAGGAAATCCACCCCTGTGTCATCCCAGACAAGATCAGGTCCCTTGTTCTGTGTTGTCTGAGAAACCTGGCTTTTCCTTCAGAGCACTTAGCACATTTTGAAATTTTATATTTAAACAATGATTATATTAATGTTTGTCTCCCCCACTGGATGCTAAGATGCTGAGGCAGGAGCCTCATGGTTCTTTTACTCCCTGCCTTAAGTGCAGCACCAAGTGTTTGGCTCATAGCTGGTTCTCAAATTCTTAATTAATGCATCTGTGGATTTGTTTCCAATTGATTTCATTAAATTTGACACCTATCCCTTCTCCTGGTCTCTTGTTACTTGACACATTTGCTGATAATATTTAGTTCATCTTATGTCAAATCAATCATACATACTAAGCGAAGAAAAGAATAATCCTTTTTGTGATTTACGAACCTAGTGATAACAGAAGACCAAATTTGGTCTGTTAGTCTAAACAGAAATTTAAACTTAAAATTTTTTCATATTTTTAAATTAACTAATATCCTTTAATTTTTTAATTAGAATTTAGAGAGATAGGCCTAAAGCTGTATATTTAAGTATATTGAAAAAAGTAATTAAATTATAAGTAACTGGGTACAAAGCTTCTATTTATTACTGACTTTGAAATATGTTTATTAAAGATGTTCTTTGAACCTTTCCTCCACATCGTGGAGAAAGCTCCAGACATTTTTAGAGCACTCACTAGTATTTGTAGCACCAACAAATCCCTTGTAGCAAATGTGTCCTAGAGAAGTTTCCCAGCCCAGGTGAACTGTAGTCAACGTGGAGACGCTCTCCACTCAGTGGTGTATGGACGGGGTCCATTTTTAGATGGACACCGTCTCCTGCCTGGCCACTTCTCCAGGCAGCTCAGAGGGCAAAAACGTTCAGGATATTTTCATCACTATAAGACTCCAGGGTTTGATCGATCACAGGGTTTGATTTTATATACAATAATGCTATTTTATGCATGTACAAGATGGAGGGAGAGAGAAGCCTGACTGCTCATGGAAGGAAAATATGCTATACTCCAATTAAAATTCATGTGCCAGAATGAGAATTTGAGTGTGAGTAAACATCCCTAACATTTAATGTATTAGTAGAATATATATTTAATGATCATAATATGCTGCCTCTGTGCTCAGTTGGGTATAAATCAGTGGCTCAGGGGCAAGTCGCATGCTCTCATGGAACTTATATCCCAAAGTGGCAACTCCTAGTGTATGTCACTCAAGCTTACCAGGAGTTACTTTTGGTTCAGGGGCAATTTCAGAGGTATTGATAAAATTCTCTTCTCTTGCTGTGTCTCTAGCTGTGTGCCTGAAATCAACCCCTTTTGCCAGTAACCTACTTGTCCAAGTGGAGGTGGACCCTGCAGACTAAATGCAGGAAAGCCACAGCCAGGTCACCAGAGTGACTTCTCTTTGGGAGCCTGGACAAGAGAGAACCCCAGCAGTTGTGACTGTCGGCCCCTCAGTTGCTCCTGCACTATTCAAATGGAACTGCTCCCAGTTTGGCAGGATGTGTGGCCTTCTTTTCTTGGAATGATGGGACTCTCCAGAGCCACTCCCTTACTAAAGATTCAATGAGAGTTTGTCCTAATTCTTACACGGCCCACTTGAGGAGAAATCAGATGGGGGAGAGAGGTAAAATAAAGCAGATTAGATGGTCACCCAGTAGACTGGGGTGGTGTATGTTGGTGTATCCTAACCCTCTTCTCTGTCTCTCAAATGAATGCTTTCCATGGATCACTTTTTACTTTTTTGATAATTTCACCTTCCAATACTAAATAGGTTAGAGGAGTTCCCCAGATGAGGAATAACCAGTTTGGAGCAGAAATAGGATGAGACGCAGAGCCCACCATTCCTCTCTGGAGAAGGCTTATCCCCTCCGCCACTCGGCCTCACAGGAGGGCACGTGGCCAGGGCTGACCTCTCCCTGCTCCACCCTGACCAAAGACTGCCCGCTGCACCAAATTCTGCCTTCTACCTCCGTGTCTTCAATCCCAGTTAGGGCATCTCCTCAGGCACAGCCAGTCAAAGGGGATCGTATTTGATAACGTCAAATATGCAAGTATTTATAAATCTTTTCCATCTTGTCAATATACTCCCTTGGATGTTGTGCTGTATCTTCACACTTGAAATTGGAAGCCTTTTACCTTATTTTGGGTTTCTTAGTACCTGGCGTGACCCTAGGCAAGTCAGTGCTTAAACTCTTCATGGAGGATTCCAAATGAGTAAAACATGTAACTTTTCCAGGTGGTTAAAAGGCCAGTTGAATCCCTTTATCTTAACCCCACATCACATGAGAATTCAGGGGAATAACTTTAAAGGTATTTTTAGAACACATGATTCTCTTCATTCCCCTCCTAAGCTTAGGCTTAAGTTCCCAATTGATTTTATACTAATAAGAACCCACACAATACTCCATTCTATTTGTCAGCCATTGTGTTCTGTCTGCAAGAGGAACATTGCAACAAAACTCTGCCATCCACCTTGACAAGCTGTAATACTGCTCGGTTGGCAAGATATGACAAGGTTACTTCTAGAGGTAATGCTAAGCGGCAAGACACCCATTTACTTGGAAATGAGATCAAAGAGGAAGCTTGCTTCATTGTTATTAGACAATATTTAGAGACTGCAGTGTTTGCCCAAGCTATTTCTCAGGAATAGTTTACTCTAACCCTAGCCCGATTCTTAAGGATGGCATGCTCGTGCATAGCAGCCACAGAATAGAGGCTGTTGTCATTTATTTCAATGGCACGCAGCAGGTTCCCTCTATCTAACACATATAACATTGCTTTTCTACTTACTTCCTTTGACAGAAATGAATGCTGGCCAAAAGGGGAAACCAAAATGGCAAAATAAAAATATTTTTCAAGTAGAACAATTTCAAAACTGGGCATGTGGGTGAGAAATGAAAAATGAATGCCATTCAAATATGTTCTGATCTAAAATGTTTAAAATAACTTGCTGTTCTTTCAGTGGCGGGGGGGGGCGTGAGTTTTCTGGAATTCTGTACAGGAAAGGGAGTTGGTGCGGGGAAGTAACCTCTTTCCCCTTAAGGCCTTGATGGATTAGTCCTGGTCCAAGCAGAGTGCTGATGTCACAGCCATCAAGAGAAGAGGAATGAGTAGGATGTGGGAAAGGAGGGGGCAGGGACTCATTTACAGTGTGGCCACCACTGAGCTGCCTAGCACACTGCTAAGCTCACACCAAGGGACCAGTATTCACAACTGATAAATTTCAAGCCTCTGGCAATTAAGGGAAAATAAGAGAAATGGAACTGAGGGAAGTTTCTCTCACCTTTATAATCTCCATAATGCAGATTATTTGTTGAAGGATTAGAAAAGTTGAAATTTAAGCTGCCCGTGGCCACTTAGGAAACCCTGTGCACCATTTAACTCAGTTCCCTTAACTGTAAACTCTGACAACATAAGGGACAGTGATTGCAAGTCAAATTCATGTTTTGTTTGGTCCTTGTTGTTTTATTTATTAGATTAAGTGCCAAGTTAAGAAGAGTTTAGGAAATTTGTATTTAGCTCTCCTTGACCAAATCAATCACTGGTAACATCATTTCTGAATGGTTATGATACGCTTGGACCTGATGAAAATGTCCCTTTTAGGCTTAGACCTGGACCATAGTCAACCTGTGCAGGTGTCTTCCACCAGCCACTTCATCAGCTTAGGTTATTGCCTGCCCTTAGTAAGCATTTGGGTTTTAAATACCTCTTACCATTACCAGTATCACTTCCAGCTATAGCAACTGTTATCCCTTGATACTGAGAATTCTTCCTCCTGTGTACTTATAATCCCATTAACAGTTGTCCTTGTATATGGTCTGTTCAGTGTGTAAACTTGGGTACAGAGACAGTGGAGATTTAGTTTGCTTTGTGCAGCATGCATCATAATACCTTGTGTACATGCTTTTCCATGATTTCAACAGATGTGTTTGTTTTCATCTTGTTTCTTTTTTAAAACATCACCTTCATCAGCTTTTTCAGCTACCCTGTCCACGATGCATTTACCATTGCCCCTCACAGGCAGTTCACCTGAAGCCTCGTGGGGTGAAGAGCTCTCAGAAATCACAATGAGCGTTTAACCTAAATGTACACAAGTGGTAGGATTTATTAAAATTTAAATTGACCAACTGATTTCATTTAGTTCTGCACCCTGATTTCATTTTAATCTATAGGCATATTTGCATGTGCTAATTTGCATGACCAACACACAGGTGCACATCAATGCATATTTTAAGTAATTTAGAATGTTAATTTCGTAGATATGATAATGCAATTTTAAGTTTAGAAAAATCATGACATGGAAGTTTGGCAGCATTGGGAACCTGTAGTGTTCAGTTATACACTTATGCAATATAACCGTTACCAAAAATGACTTCTCAATTATACAGATATATTACTTGTATTACTTTTATTATTTAAAAAATATACACTTTACGTATTATTTTTGACATTATGATATTTAACTTATTCCTCCCCACAAATTTAAGGAAGGTGATGTTTTCTAAAAATAGAGAGGGGATGGTTTCAATGAGTATGTCTCTAACTTTCTTTTTTGATGTCAGACTATGATACATATAAAACAGATGAAAGTAGAACTTCCCAAGTTGCAATAAACTAAAGGGTTCTGAGTCCAGTTTGTTTGGTGTCCATTCACCACTCTCTTGCTCATCCCAGAAGCCTGAGGAACCTCAATAGAGCTCCAGGGCTCTTCAAATATCCATTGTCTTTCTGTGTCTGACTGACTCGACTCAGTATGACAATCTCTAGGTCCATCCATGTTGCTGCAAATGACATTATTTTGTTCTTTATAAAAAAGAGGAATATTCCATTGTACATATGTACCACACTTCTTTATCCATTCCTCTGTCAGTGTACATTTAGGCTGCTTCCATGTCCTGGCTATTGTAAACAGTGCTGCAGTGAACGTTGGGGTGCATGTATCTTTTTGAATTATGGTTTTCTCCGGGTATATACCCAGTAGTGGGATTGCTGGGTCATATGGTAGTTCTATTTTTAGTTTTTTAAGGAACCTCTATAGTTTTCTGCATAGTGGCTGTATCAATTTTACACTGTTGGTAGGAGGGTTTCCTACACTGTTGGTGGGTTCACCACACCCTCTCCACCATTTATTGTTTGTAGATTTTTTGATGGTAAATCAGACACAGAAAGACAAATATCACATGATATTGCTTATATGTGGAATCTAAAAAAAAGATTTATTTACAAAACAGAAATAGAGTCACAGATGTAGAAAACAAACTTATGGTTACCAGGGGATTGGGGCTGGGGGAGGGGTAAATTGGGAGATTGGGACTGACATATACAGTACTTACATAAAATAGATAACTAATAAGAACCTGCTTATTAGTTATCTATAGTATCCCTGTATAGTGCAGGGAACTCTACTCAATACTCTGTAACGGCCTATGTGGGAAAAGGACCAAAAAAAAAAAAAAAAAAAAAGTAGATATATGTGTATGTATAACTGAATCACTTTGCTGTACACCTGAAACTAAAACAGCATTGTAAACCAACTATACTCTAATAAATTTTAAAAATCTGTTTGAAGCCATTGGATAGTTTTCTGGGGTTATTTTAGACCAATATTTTGTATATCTGCATGTCATTTGCATGTATCTTAGATTTCTTTTAGGATGTAATTTCATATCAACAAGTATCTTTAAAAATATTTTAGCTGTACTTTTTTTCTGACGACTAAACAAGAAGAGTGTTAAATTGTCATGAACGCATGAACACTTTTATTGTTTTGTTTTTTTTTTGTTTTTTTGCGGTACGCGGGCCTCTCACTGTTGTGGCCTCTCCCGTTGCGGAGCACAGGCTCCGGACCCGCAGGCTCAGCGGCCATGGCTCACGGGCCCAGCCGCTCCGCGGCATGTGGGATCTTCCCGGACCGGGGCACGAACCCGCGCCCCCTGCATCGGCAGGCGGACTCTCAACCGCTGCGCCACCAGGGAAGCCCGCATGAACACTTTTAAATGCTTGCTGCTAAAATGAAATTGGCCATTGGTCTTTAGGGTAAGTTTTTTTTTTCCTCCCTATCATTTTGTGGGGGGCAGGGGGTTAATGAAACACACAGATATGATAAATTATTCTGTATGTGCACATTTTCCAGCTTAAACACGAGTTTCTTTTTAAAATATTTTTAATTGTAAAAGTCACATAATATAAAACATACTATTTTAACCATATTTAACTGTACAGCTCAGTACATTCACATTGTTTTGCAATTCTCACCATCATCCATCCCCCGAATTTTTCACTGAAACTCTGTCACCTTTAAACACTAACTCCCCATTCCCCCTCCTTACCCCCCAGCCCCTGGCATCTGTCAGTGTACTTTCTGACACTATGAATTTGACTATTTTAGGTACCTCGTATAATTGGAATCAAACAGTATTTGTCTGCACCTGATGTATATTGGATTGCATTTTTAAGGTTAACTTAATATATGTCCTGCAAACAGATCGTACCTTTTCTTTTTTTTCCCTGTGCTATACAGCAGGCCCTCACCAGCCATCTGTTTCATACATAGTGACACTAGAGTTTCTGAAGACCAGCTTTCCGAATTTGATCTGAAGGACATTACATCTGACTTACCAGCTCTACTATCGCTTTTATACTGTCATAAAGACTTAATGATGTCCCATCAAGACATATAAACATTTGCCATGAGCTGGTATGATATATAACCTACGTAAATCCTTTAGCTTTTTATAGTGTCTCTTCAGTAACTAGTCTTATATTGGAAAGCAAGTGAAGAGCCTGTTTGAGGGGTGCAAATGAGCAATATGAAGCCCATACATTGACTATACAATAGAGCATATGACAAGACAAGGGGAAAAAAATACCCTGAGGAAGCTTAAAGGAAGCCCTCGGAGGGCATCCAGATGGAAAAGAATGACATGCCTTGTGCCCCTCTGAACCACTATTACGTTGTATACTAGCCCAGGAGCCCGTGGCTTCTCTCTCCTGACTGAAGTGTAGGCACCCAAGTCAGGGTGGCAGAGAGGAGAGAAACCATGGAATTCACTGAAGCACATATGTATGAATTGGAGCATCGATATTGGATGAAAAACATTCCAGTGTGCAATCTTGCTTCCCTCTTAAAAAATGGACATATTAATATTTTATTTCCTCCAAGCTGTGGATATCATGTTTTGTAGAGTTTCAGAATATCTGCTTTTTCCAGGTCTGTTATCTCCCCAGCATTTTACAGTGAAGAGAGCCCTGGAGAGATAATCTTGTATGATTCCAGTGTTCAATGATCATGGGAGAATAGATGGAATGCATGCCTTTTATTTATGTTCTTCCTATCTCTGTCATCCTTTGTCCTCTTCTTATCTCCACCAGCTTCTCCCTCTACTGTTTGTTGGTTCTAGAATTCAGTGAAAGGAAAGGATGGTTGCTTTGTAGAAAAATTTCCAGAGCTTTTAATAAAAGGAGGGGCTGTGGGAGACAGCCTCACTGAGACCAGCCCTGTGGGCCTCTCAGTCTTCTTCCTGATCATCTGAACAACATGGAATAAAGAATGACGAGATGGACAGTGCTGTGACAGAGGGGCATAGAGCAGAGTCACCGTGTCAGTCCCTGTGTTCTGTCACTTCTGTTCTCCTCTGCTGAAGAAGAATGACATAGTGATTGCCTATCATATATTGATCTAGTTTTGGAGATAACTGAAAATAAGCTTGAAGTAGTGATATTACTTCTTAGATAGCCACTCATTTCATCATCTAGCAACTTAAATATCTTCTGTCAGTCAAACACAGAGCAAGAGGGATAAACTCCGTAGGTTTCTCTTTCCTTTGTGATTGGTTAATGTGAGGTTCCAATACCATTCTAAATATATATATTGTACAAAATCATTTTCTCAGGTGATGTTTTTCAGCAGTCATTCCTGTCCTCAGTTTACTATTTCCTAGCTGTTTGGAGTTGGGATATTGACTAAGGTGGGTAGAGAAATGTGAAAGGATGGAGTTTCCATTGCAACCTTCGGTTCGGATGCCTGGCAGAGCAGTGATGGGCCCGGGCTACAGGGGGATGGGTAATCGCTATCATACTTTGATCTGCATGGCAACTCCATCTCTCTCTGTGCCCAGTCACCTTCAGTCTGCTGCCGCTTGAAAGTGAGGATGTGGGAGCACTGAAATGCTGTCTGCATGGTTTAGGGTCCTGGTGTGCCCCTGTATTTAGCTGGTATCCAGAAGAGATATAACAGTACATGAAACATCTCCCTGGAAAATTAGTAAAAGGAGATTTGTCACGTTTTCCTTTGATTCATCCTACCCTTAAATTTTAAGTTCCATTGTTATCTAAATCCGTAGACTGCAGCTGTAGTCAACATTTTAGCCATATTTTCCCCATATTCAAGGAACATGACAGCTTGAATCTTAAGTGTATCTCAAATGGCTCAAGGTAAACAATTCCAATGCCCAGGGTGGGAGGGGAATTGAGCATCTTTATAGATCCATCTAGTACTTTTCCACTTTCAGTATTCTTTTTCCTGCTTGGACAAACCTTCATCTTAACCACAGACTAACAAATTATTAAAAATCACACAGAACTGATGAGTGGTTAGCCAAGTCAGGTGGTCCAATTTTTAGGCCCCACATATTTCCTAACTTAGTTACTCTTATTAACTTCACAAAGATGCATGGTTGTCCTTTTCATGACTCTGTCCTTGTAGTTAATTTAATTTACAAGGAATCCCAATCAGCACTTATGTAAGTAAATAAATTAATTACTTAATATGATTTCTCAGTCATAAATCTCACACCCTCCACATCTTGAGATCAATAAATATTTTTCTTGCATAATACCCTCATTTTCACAACTTGAGAATGCTACAGCTGCCAGCGGAGTCCCCTTATGGGCTTAAGAACATTAGTCAGCATGACAGGCTTCATCCTGGCCGACAAAGGTTTCATCCTCTACTTTAATCCACCTATTTTTTTATGCTTTCTCTTTGTCTTTTTCTCCTCCTCATCTCTGCTAGTGAAACTGTGCTAATTGCCACTAAGAGGGCTTATCCAGGAGAGGGCCTTTTTGAGGTCCTGACAAAGTCATATCCCTGATGAAGGATACAAAGGAATTACCTAGCTAGGCAGCTGGCTGGCCCTATGTTAAGAGTAACTCCATTGATTCACCACTGACTTTCAAGCTTAATTATGTGAGTGTTTAATTTGTGAATAGATGTTTCAAAAGGAATGAATGAATCTTATTTTTCCCTACTATCCTTAAAATGATGATTTACAGTTTTAAAAAAATTATATTTGCTTGAATAAAGGATTTTAGTTTCGTTTCCCCCCCACCCCCCAAAAAAAATGTCATGTTGACTTCAGTAAGATCTTGGATGGAGAAGCTGACCTTGAGTCCAGTTTATGGCTTACATCATAGATGGTGTTTGCAGTCAGGCAATGCACATGCAGGTGGGAAGCAAAACATTACCCACAGTCAGGCAGGATGTAGATCAGTAGAGAAGCTGTCTTAAGGGCAGGAGAGTACCTGATAAGTCAGGAATTGTGGTAGGCATTTGACGTCACGTTGGTTCATAGGTAGGATATAATGGGTGGATTTAATACCAATAAAAACAACTGGTCAGTTGGTCAGCTTCAGGGACAGAAGGAAAGGCAGAGTGGTTGTGGGCTGCTCACTCCAAGAGAAAGGCCAAGCAAAGGGCTCTTTCCCCTCTTATGTACCATAAGCTCCTTGGAAGTTTGTTAAAGCCAATGGACCCATTCCCAGAATAATGCTTTAGTACATAAACAAAAAATATAGGAATTCAGACTTTGACTTCTGGGAAGATTAAGTAGATATGCTTTCTTCTTCTCACACTAAGTATTGGATTGGACAAAAAGTTTGTTTGGGTTTTTCTGTAACATCTGACAGAAAAACCCAAACGAACTTTTTGGCCAACCCAATACAACTGAATACTGGACATTATATATAAAAGAGACATAAGAAGACTCAAGGATGGAGAGAAGAGGCAGACCAGTTAAGTACCTTGAGACTAAAGAATCAACATTGTGGTAAATTCCCTGGGGCATAAAACAAATCTCAAGAAATTTAGAAGAATTGAAAGCATACAAAGTGTGTTCATTGATCACAGTGGAATCAAATTAGAAAAAAGAAACGAGAAAAAAAGAAGAAATCAGTAAGAGAAAGATCACATGAAAAACTCCAAACAATTGGAAGCTAAGCAAAACACTTAAATAATCCACAGGTCCAAAAGGAAATCCCAAGAGAATGTTTTTTTAAATGCGTTAAACTGAAAGAAAATGAATACGTAACATATCAAAAAATGTGAAACATGGCTAAGGTAAGTGATGAGAAGGAAATTTATAGCTCTTTAGAAAAGGGGAAAATCTCAAATCAATAATCTAATCTCCTACTTTAAGACCCTATGAAAAGCAGAGCAAAATAAACCTAAAACCAGTAAAAGGAAGGAAATAACAATAGAAATCAATGAAATTGAAAGCAGAAAAACAACAAAGAAAATTATAAAACAAAAAGTTTGTTCTTTGACAAATATTTGTAAAACTGACCACCCTCTCCCCAAAGGTAAAAAGAGAGAAGAACTTTGTGTGATTTTGTCAGCTTTGCTTTGTGTATAGCTTTGCTTTTGCCATTTGTCCTAGGGTTCTGACTGTCCGTTTTGCTTTTTTTCTTTTAGTATGGTTTTAGTGCTTGTTATCATTGGTGGATTTGTTTTCTGGTTTGCTTGCTCTCTTCTTTCTTTCTCTCTTTTTTTAAATTACTTTCTTTTTTATTTTTAATAAATTTTTTCTATTTTAATAACTTTATTTAATTTTACTTATTTGTCCTTCCTTTCTTCCTTCCTTGCTTCCTTCCTTCCTTTCTTCCTTTTGTCCTTTCTTTTTCTTCTGAGCCAGATGGCCGACAGGGTCTTGGTGCTCTGGCTGGGTATCAGGCCTGAACCTCTGAGGTGGGAGAGCCAAGTTCAGGGCATTGGTCCACCAGAGACCTCCTGGCCCCACTTAATATCAAACAGCAAAAGCTCTCCCAGAGATCTTCATCCCAATGCTAAGACTAGCTCCACTCAAAGACAAGCAAGCTACAGTGCTGGACACCCTATGCCAAACAACTAGAAAGACAGGAACACAAACACATCCATTAGCAGAGAGGCTGCCTAAAAAAATACTAAGTTCACAGACACCCCAAAACACACCACCAGGCATGGTCCTGTCCAAAAGAAAGAGAAGATCCAGCTTCATCCACCAGAACACAGGCACCAGTCCCCTCCACCAGGAAGCCTACACAACCCACTGAACCCACCTTGACCACTGAGAGCAGACACCAAAAACAATGGAAACTATGAACGTGCAGCCTGCGAAATGGAGACCACAGACACAGCAAGTTAAGCAAAATGAGAAGGCAAAGAAATATGCAGGAGATGAAGGAGCAAGGTAAAAACCGACCAGACCAACCAAATGAAGAGGAAGTAAGCAGTCTACCTGAAAACGAATTCAGAATAATGATAGTAAAGATGATCCAAAATCTTGGAAATAGAATGGAGAAAATACAAGAAACGTTTCATAAGAACCTAGAAGAACTAAAGAGCAAACAAACAATGATGAACAACACAATACATGAAATTAAAAATTCTCTAGAAGAAATCAATAGTACAATAACTGAGGCAGAAGAACGGATAAATGACCTGGAAGATAAAATAGTGGAAATAACTACAGCAGAGCAGAATAAAGAAAAAAAGAATGAAAAGAAGGCAATCTCAGAGACGTCTGGGACAGCATTAGACACAGGAACATTCGAATTATAGGGGTCCCAGTAAAAGAAGAGAAAAAAAAATGGACTGAGAAAATATTTGAAGAGACTATAGTTGAAAAATTCCCTAATATGGGTAAAGAAATAGTTGATCAAGTCCAGGAAGTGCAGAGAGGCCCATACAGGATAAATCCAGGGAGAAACATGCCAAGACACATATTACTCAAACTATCAAAAGTTAAATACAAAGAAAAAATATTAAAAGCATCAAGGGAAAAGCAACAACTAACATACAAGGGAATCCCCATAAGGTTAACAGCTGATCTTTCAGCAGAAACTCTGCAAGCCAGAATGGAATGGCAGGACATATTTAAAGTGATGAAAGGGAAAAACCTACAACCAAAATTACTGCAATGAGCAAGGATCTCATTCAGAGTTGACAGAGAAATTAAAACCTTTACAGACAAGCAAAAGCTAAGAGCATTCAGCACCACCAAACCAGCTTCACAACAAATGCTAAAGGAACTTCTCTAGGCAGGAAACACAAGAGAAGGAAAAGACTTACAATAACAAACCCCAAACGATTAAGAAAATGGTAATAAGGACATACATACCAATAACTACCTTAAATGTAAATGGATTAAATGCTCCAACCAAAAGACATAGACTGGCTGAATGGATACAGAAACAAGATCTGTACATATGCTGTCTACAAGAGAACCACTTCAGACCTAGGGACACATACAGACTGAAAGTGAGGGGATGGAAAAAGATATTCCATGCAAATGGAAATCAAAAGAAAGCTGGAGTACCAATTCTCATATCAAACAAAACAGACTTTAAAATAAAGACTATTACAAAAGTCAAAGAAGGACACCACTTAATGATCAAGGGATCAATCCAAGAAGAAGATATAACACTTGTAAATATTTATGCACCCAACATAGGGGCACCTCAATACATAAGGCAAATGCTAGGAGGCATAAAAGGGGAAATCGACAGTAAGACAATCATAGTAGGGGACTTTAACACCTCACATTCACCAGTGGACAGACCATCTAACATGAAAATAAATAAGGAAACACAGGCTTTAAATGATATATTAAACAAGATGGACTTAACTGATATTTATAGGACATTCCATCTAAAAACATCAGATTACACTTTCTTCTCAAGTGCTTTTGGAACTCTCCAGGGTAGATCATATTGTGGGGCACTAATAAAGTCTTGGTAAATTTAAGAAAATTGAAATCGTATGAAGTATCTTTTCTGACCACAATGCTATGAGAATAGATATCAGGAAAACTAAAATATACAAACACATGTAGGCTAAACAATATACTACTAAATAACCAAGAGATCACTGAAGAAATCAAAGAGGAAATCAAAAAATACCTAGAAACAAATGACAATGAAAACACGATGACCCAAAACTTATGGGATGCGAGAAAAGCAGTTCTAAGAGGGAAGTTTATAGCAATAAAATCCTACCTCAAGAAACAAGAAACATCTCAAATAAACAAACTAACCTTACACCTAAAGCAACTACAGAAAGAAGAAGAAAGAAACCCCAAAGTTAGCAGAAGGAAAGAAATTATAAAGATCAGATCAGAAATAAATGAAGAAGAAATGAAAGAAACAATAGCAAATATCAATAAAACTAAAAGCTGTTTCTTTGAGAAGATAAACAAAATTGATAAACCACTAGCCAGACTCATTAAGAAAGAAAGGGAAAAGACTCAAATCAACAGAATCAGAAATGAAAAAGGAGAAGTAAGAACTGACCCTGCAGAAATACAAAGGATCATGAGAGATTACTACACGCAACTATATGCAAATAAAATGGACAACCTGGAAGAAATAGACAAATTCATAGAAAAGCACCACCTACCGAGACTGAACCAGGAAAAAATGGAATACATAAGCAGACCAATCACAAGCACTGAAATTGAGACTGATTAAAAATCTTGCTACAAACAAAAGCCCAGGACCAGATGGCTTCACAGGCAAAATCTATCAAACATTTAGAGGAGAGCTAACACCTATCCTTCTCAAACTCTTCCGAAAGATAGCAGAGGGAGGAACACTCCCAAACTCATTCTACAAGGCCACCATCACCCTGATACCAAAACAAGAAAAAGATGCCACAAAAAAAAAAACTACAAGGCAATATCACTGATGAACATAGATGCAAAAATCCTCAACAAAATACTAGCAAACAGAATCCAACAGCACATTAAGAGGATCATACCCCATGACCAAGTGGAGTTTATCCCAGGAATGCAAGAATTCTTCAATATATGCAAATCAATGAATGTGATACACCATATTAACAAATTGAAGGAGAAAAACCATATGATCATCTCACTAGATGCAGAAAAAGCTTTCGAAAAAGTCAACACCCATTTATGATAAAAAAAAACCTTCCAGAAAGTAGGCATAGAGGGAACTTACCTCAACATAATAAAGGCCATATATGACAAACACAGAGCCAACATCATTCTCAATGGTGAAAAACTGAAACCATTTCCACTAAGGTCAGGAAGAAGACAAGGTCTCCCACTCTCACCACTATTATTCAACATATCTTAGAAGTTTTAGCCACAGCAATCAGAGAAGAAAAAGAACTGAAATGAATCCAAATTGAAAAAGAAGAAGTAAAAGTGTCACTGTTTGCAGATGACATGACACTATACATAGAGAATCCTAAGGATGCTACCAGAAAACTACTAGAGCTAATCAATGAATTTGGTAAAGTAGCAGGATACAAAATTAATGCACAGAAATCTCTTGCATTCTTATACACTAATGATGGAAAACCTGAAAATAAAATTAAGGAAACACTCCCATTTACCATTGCAGCAAAAAGAATAAAATACCTAGGAATAAACCTACCTAGGGAGACAAAAGATCTGTATGCAGAATACTATAAGACACTGATGAAAGAAATTAAAGATGATACAAACAGATCGAGAGATATACCATGTTCTTGGATTGGAGGAATCAACATTGTGAAAATGACTATACTACCCAAAGCCATCTACAGGTTCAATGCAATCCCTATCAAACTACCAGTGGTATTTTTCACAGAACTAGAACAAAACATTTCACAATTTGTATGGAAACACAAAAGACCCCAAATAGCCAAAGCAACCTTGAGAAAGAAAAAACGGAGCCGGAGGAATCAGGCTCCCTAACTTCAGACTATACTACAAAGCTACAGTAATCAAAACAGTCTGGTACCGGCACAAAACCAGAAACATAGATCAATTGCAGAAGATAGAAAGCCCAGAGATACAGCCATGCACCTATGGTCAACTAACCTATGACTAAAGAGGCAAGGATATGCAATGGAGAAAAGACAGTCTCTTCAATAAGTGGTGCTGGGAATACTGGACAGCTACATGTAAAAGAATGAAATTAGAACACTCCCTAACACCCTACACAAAAATAAACTCAAAATGGATTAAAGACCTAAATGTAAGTCCAGACACTATAAAACTCTTGGAGGAAAACATAGGCAGAACACTCCATGACATAAATCACAGCAAGATGCTTTTTGACCCACCTCCTAGAGAAATGGATATAAAAACAAAAATAAACAAGTGGGACCTAATGAAACTTAAAACCTTTTGCACAGCAAAGGAAACCATAAACAAGATGAAAAGACAACCCTCAGAATGGGAGAAAATGTTTGCAAACGAAGCAACTGACAAAGGATTAATCTCCAAAATATACAAGCAGCTCATGCAGGTCAATATCAAAAAAAAACAAACAACCCAATCGAAAACTGGGCAGAAGACCTAAATAGACATTTCTCCAAAGAAGTTACACAGATTGCCAACAAACACATCAAAGTATGCTCAACATCACTAATCATTAGAGAAATGCAAATCAAAACTACAATGAGGTATCACCTCACACCAGTCAGAATGGCCATCATCAAAAAATCTACAAGCAATAAATGCTGAATAGGGTGTGGAGAAAAGGGAACCCTCTTGCACTGTTGGTGGGAATGTAAATTGATACAGCCACTATGGAGAACAGTATGGAGGTTCCTCAAAAAAACTAAAAATAGAAGTACCATATGACCCAGCAATCCCACTACTGGGCATATACCCTGAGAAAACCATAATTCAAAAAGAGTCATGTACCACAATGTTCATTGCAGCTCTGTTTACAATAGCCAGGACATGGAAGCAACCTAAGTGTCCATCGACAGATGAATTGATAAAGAAGATGTGGCATATATATACAATGGAATATTACTTGGCCATAAAAAAAGAAACAAAACTGAGTTATTTGTAGTAAGGTGGATGGACCAAGAGTCTGTCATACAGGGTGAAACAAGTCAGAAAGTGAAAAACAAATGCTGTGTGCTAACACGTATATGTGGAATCTAAAAAGAAGTTTCTAAAAACCCTAGGAGCAGGACAGGAAGAAAGAAGCAGACATAGAGAGTGGAATTGAGGACACAGGAAGGGAAGAATTTTAAACTGGGATGAATTGAGAGTGTGACATAGACATATATACAGTACCAAATGTAAAATAGATAGCTAGTGGGAAGCAGCCGCATAGTACAGGGAGATCAGCTAGTGTTTTGTGACCACCTAGAGACGTGGGATAGGGAGGATGGGAGGGAGACGCAAGAGGGAGGACAAATGGGGATGTTTATAAATGTTTAGCTGATTTCACTTTGTTATACAGCAGAAACTAACACACCATTGTAAAGCAATTATACTCCAATAAAGATGTTAAAAAAAAAGAAGAAGCAAATTACCAATATCAGGAGTGAAACAAAGGATATCACTTCAGATGCTGTAGACATGAAAACATGATAAGGGACTACTATGGATAACTCTACAGACATCTATTTGGCAGCTTAGATGAAATGGACTGATTTCTCTAAAAGCACAAACTACTGCAATTCACCCAATATGAAATAGAAACTTTGATAGTCCTATAACTATTAAATTTTAATTTGTCATTTAAAATTTCTCATATAAATCTTCAGGATAAAATGGTTTCATGAGATAATTCTTCTAACCATTTTGGGAAAAATTAACACTAATTCAACAAAATTTCTTCCAGAAAATAGAAGACGAAAGAAGGTATACTGATTCATTTTATGACACTAGCATGTTCCAGATACCAAATCCAAAAAAAATTAAACCAAACAAAGTTTTTCATTCTACAGGAATAAAAAAAAAAAAGAAAAACATTCCTTATGAATATAGACACAAAATTCCTTAAGAAAATGTTACCAGTAGAATTCAGCAATTCATAAAAAGAATTTTACTTTATGATCAAGTGGATTTTATTCCAGGGATAGAATATTGGTTCAGTATTTGAAAGTCAATTAATGTAATCCATTCTATTATTATTTATTTTCATTCTAAAGAAGAAAAATCATGTGATCTAATTAATTGATACAGAAAGATCATCTGGCAGGATTTAAATCCCATTCATGATTAAAACTCTCAGATAATTAGGAATAAAGGTGAACTTTCTCAACTTGGTAAAGAACATCTACAAAGACCCTACAGTTAACCTTATACTTAATGATGAAAGATGGAATAATTTTCCCCTAATATTGTCAACAAGCAACTATATCTGTTCTTAACAATCGGATTCAATATAATACTGGTAGTTCTAAGCAGTGAAATAGCAAGAAAGGGAAATAAGGAGCCTAGAGATTAGAAAGGAGAAATAAAACTGGCCGATAGCATAATTGTGTAGGTGGCAAATCACAAGGACTCTGTAGGAGAACTTGTAGCATTAATAAGCAAGTTAGAAGGACATATGACGTAAGATAAATATTTTTTAAAAGTCAATATTTCTATATACTAGCAATTTTCCTGTGGACAGTAAAAAATGCAATACTCTTTGCACTTGCTCAAAAATTAAATTCTTAGATATAAATCCAACCAAAGATATTCAGAATTTGTATTTTGTACAAAACTACAAAATATGAAGAAAGAAATTAAATAATATTTAAATAAATAGGCATAATGTGTTCATGTATTAGAAGACTCAATATATTAAATATGTCAATTCCCCCCAAACTGATGGACAGGTTTAATGCAATTTCTGTCAAAACCTCAGAAAGACTTTTATAGCTATAAATAAGATTATTCTAAAATTTATGCCCAAAAGCAAAGGAACTAGAATAGTTAAAACAATCCTGAAACAGAAAAATAAAATGGGAGAAACCAGTCTACCTGTTTTTATGATTTATTATATAGCTACAGTAATCAAGACTGCATGGTATTGGCAGAGGGGTAGACTCGTAGAACAATGGAATAGACTGGGTAACCCAGAAACATATGCACAAAAATATGCTCAAGAAAAGAAAATCTCAGTCTAAACCTCACACCTTATATAGAAATTCACTCAAAGTAATCATGAATTTAGCTATAAAACATAAAATTATAAAACTTTTAGGGAAAAAAACTTAGGAAATCTTTAGAATTTTGGGCTAAGCAAATAATTTTCGTGCTTGACAAAGCATAGTCCAAAAAAGTAAAAATTGGTAAAAAGGACTCCATCAAAATTAAACTTTTTACTCTACAAATGACCCTAGTAAGAAGCTGAAGGGACATGATACAGATATGGAGGTTCCTCAAAAAGTTAAAAATAGAACTATCATGAGATCCAGCAATCCCACTTCTGAATACATATCCAAAAAACTGATATCAGGATCTCAAAGAGGAATCAACACTCCCATGTCTATTGCAGCATTAATCACAATAGCCAAGACATGGAAGCAAACTAAATGTCATCGATGGATGAGTAAATAAAGAAAATATGATACATACATACAATGGAATATTATTCAACCAAAAAAAAAAAAAAGGAAATCCTACTATTTGTTATATTATGGATATATTGGAAACTAAGTGAAATAAGATACTATCAGAGGGACAAATACTACATAATTCCACTTAAGTGAGCAATCTAAAATAAAAGCACAGAGTAGAATATGGTGGTTGCCAGGAAATGGGGAGGGAGCAAACACGGAGGTGTTAGTCAAAGGGCACAAGATTTTAGTTACGTGAGAGGAATGCATCCTAGATCTAATGTACAACAAATTACCTATAGTTAATAATACTCTGTTGTATGTTTAAAAATTTGCTAAGAGGGTAGATCTTTTATTAAGTGTTCTTGTCACAAAGCAACTAAATAAATAGGATGAGAGGAAACTTTTAGAGGTGATGGACATATTTATGGCATAGCTTGTGGTGATGGTTTGAAGGGTGTGTATACTTACCTCCAAACTCATCAAATTGTATACGTTAAACAGGTACAGCTCTTTTTCAATCATACTTCAATAAAGTGTTTTAAAAATAATTTAATAAAGTTAGTAATTCAAAATAAATCAATTATTTAAAAATATCAGAATATAAAAATTATGATATAAATTTGCTTTATTAATATACTAAATAACAAGATCTAGAAGTGAGTTAAATTAGAATGTATCTTTTAAATAGAGAAAAGTGTAAAAGGCAAATTTGCACCATCTAAGTAATGTAATATGAGAATATTTGTCATTCTGTTGAAGACAACACCACAGGTACTTTTATTTATTTATTTTTATTGAAGTATAGTTGATTTGCAGTGTTGTGCCCATCTCTGCTGTACAGCAAAGTGACTCAATTACACACACACACACACACACACACACACACACACACACACATACTTTTTTAATATTCTTTTCCATTTTGGCTTATCATAGGCTATTGAATATAGTTCCCTGTGATATACATTAGGACCTTGTTGTTTATGCATTCTAAATGTAGTAGTTTGCATCTACCAACCCCAAACTCCCTGTCCATCCATCTCCCTCCCCCCTCCCTCTTGGTAATCACAAGTCTGTGCTCTGTGTCTGTGAGTATGTTTCTGTTTTGTGGATAGGTTCATCTGTGCCATATTTTAGATTCCACATATAAGTGATATCATATGGTTTTTGTCTTTGTTTGACTTACATCACTTAGTATGATAATCTCTAGTTGCATCCATGTTGCTGCAAATAGCATTATTTTGTTCTTTATGGCGGAGTACCATTTCATTGTATATATGTACCACATCTTCTTTATCCACTCGTCTGTCGATGGACATTTAGGTTGTTTCCATGTTTTGGCTATTGTGAACAGTGCTGCTATAAACGTAGGGGTGCATGTATCTTTTTGAATTATAGTTTTGTTTGGGCATATCCCCAGGAGGGGGATTCCTGGATCATATGGTAATTCTATTTTTAGTTTTCTGAGGAACCTCCATACTGTTTTCCATAGTGACTGCACCAACTTACATTCCTACCAACAGTGTAGGAGGGTTCCTTTTTCTCCACCACGGGTGCCTTTAATACTACCATAGTTTGTTAGATATACTCATAATTGAAGGAAAGTTAAATTCAGTCAGCATTTACTGAAAACAATGATGTAATATTTTTTTCCTGTCCAAATTCACAGATCACTTGTTTAAAAAAAACCTTTGTGTGGAAGGAATATTCACTAAGCTGTGAAATTGTCTAGAAGAATTGTTGCTCCATCTAAGTTCTTGGGGGAGGGGGGGTTCTAAAATTTTATTTTTTTAATTTTTATCTTATATTGGAGTATCTTTGATTAACAATATTGTGTTAGCTTCAGGTGTACAGCAGAGTGATTTGTTATACATATACATGTATCGATTCTTAATGTCTTATCTTCTGAGATCTACAATAATTCAGCCATCCCTGTTTCTCTTTAAAATTCTGTCTGGTAGAGGGTTCTGCTTTCTTTCACCTGATTTTATTTCCATGGATCTATTAAGTTAGCTCTTCCTTAATGGCCTCCTCTCTTCCCAAGACCTCTGACACTACATCAGAATTTAGGACACATTTTCTAGAATGATGGTGGATGCCCCATGTGTGACGTTATCATCTCCCAGGCAAGGGCAGAGGCCTGTTTAGTTGGGGCTTCCTAGTGATGTAATTGTGTTAGTAGATCTAAAAGTAAAAGAAGAAAAGTTAGTGATATTGTGGCCACAGGAGAGTATTTTTGGGTTTTTAGTATTCTTTTTGTTGTTGCTATTGCCGTTGTTATAATTAATGAGGGGAGACTTAAGCATATTTAAAAGACATTGGAAAATCTAGGTAAAAGAAGAGGTGGATTATACTTTCATACTATAGAGGAAAAATCAGTGGACTCAGAAGTCAGGAGATGGGTTCAGATCCCAGCTCCTTCCCCACCAACATCAAGTCTGACTTTGGGGAAATTCACTAACCTCCCTGAGCCTCGGTTTTCTCACTGGTAAAATAAAGTGATTGAGAATTCTTTGGTCTCTCCAGTTCAAACTTTCTGTAATTCTAGTTTAAATTTTAGTGCTGAAAATACTGCAATAACATTAAAAATTTTTTTTTATTCTGCCATATTACACACAGTTAAGATATATTTTTTAATGCTTTTCTTTTAATTAATTTATTTATTTTTGGCTGCATTGGGTCTTCGTTGGTGTGCGCAGGCTTTCTCTAGCTGCGGAGAGTGGGGGCTACTCTTCGTTGCAATAACATTTTTTTTTTTTAAGATTTTTTTATGTGGACCAATTTTAAAGTCTTTATTGAATTTGTTACAACATTGCTTCTGTTTTATGTTTTGGTTTTTTGGCCCCAAGGCATGTGGGATCTCAGCTCCCCAGCCAGGGATTGAACCTGCACCCCCTGCATTGGAAGGTGAAGTCTTAACCACTGGACTGCCAGGGAAGTCCCCGCAATAACATTTTTAATGCTTCATATCTGTAGCTACTTTTCATCCTTTTGAGCACATAAACATTATGTCAAAAACTCCAATTTTCTTTCAGGATTTGGAGCTGGCTAATTTCTCTTTTAACACTTCAAGACTTTGGACTGTCCCCTTTCTAAAAGGTGTGGCTCTACCTGTCACAGATTATACTGGTCTTCTGAGAAATAATAGCATCAATACCTTCTTTCAGCACCATTATAATTGACTTATTTCCCCCCATTATTTTTGTCCTTCCCCGGTTATCAGCTGGTGTTTGATCTTTGCCTCTGGAACTTGCTTATAAAAAGAGTGAGTTAAAGATAACTTCCTTGAGTGTGCGCACGTGCATGTGTGCCTTTTAATTTTTCTTATTGATCCAGGGAGTAGGATGTGACAGTGCTTGATGTAGAGATCCTTTAACATGGTTAAAAGAAGTGTTCTGCAATTATACCAGGCGTATCTTTTAGTACACTATTTCCAAAGCATTTTCTAATTAGGTAAGAATTCAAACAGGAATTGTCAAGTTTCAGAAGCAGTAACAGATGGGAAAACCAACTCACAGAACTTCAGAAGCCAGAGAGCAATGACTTCAGAAGTTATTGCTGCCACATACATTTTCAGCCGGATTAGCTATTTTGTCTCATTTTCAGTCTGTGTGTTTCACACTATGTGAGAGACTCTCCATTCTGAGGAAATTCGGAGCAGTGGGAAACTCTCTTCTCACTCAGAGCCTTGCCTGACCCAGGCCTCCTCGTTTGCTCTTCTCCTATTTTATCAATGCAGCTGTGAGTACATTTCCAGCACTCTTCACCTGCCGCAGTGACGAGGGATCAGGTACCAGGTAGGGTAATCAATCTGGAGGGCTTTTAGCAGCGCATCCTGCCACTATTTGACAGCATGTCTCCGTCAAGGAGACCGTCTTCCTTAGATCGATAAATCCATCAGCTCTTTTTACATCTTATGAAGCCGTCCTCACACCTTGTGTCACTCACGCTGCCCCACACACAAATAGAGAATCAGGGCTGAGGTCGGCCCAAACCTTCCGCATTCACATTCTATACCATAATCGCGTATCCTTCCCTGAAATCAATTTCTGGCACAGTGGTAATGGAGCAAAGTCCAGTTCTTCATTCCTTTGAACTGTTGAGTAAATCTGTCTAAAGTGTTGGATGTTGTAGTGTGATTAAAACTAAATAAATCACATCTGTAATTCAAAGGAGACTATTTGCAAGGTTTATGATTAGAACTCTTTAAAAGAGTCAGCGATGGTTTCACTAACGCATAGTAGATTCCCCGATTCTACACGAAGGAATCCTAGACTTTCAGAGGCTATCAAAGTTGGGAAGGGGCTCAGAGACCACCCGAGGGATCTAAACCAGGTGTCTGCTGCTAGGCACTGAGAAGTTTCCAGCTACCTTGCTGGCATTGTGTTGGATGAGGGATGGTAGTGGATCCTCTCTCACCCAGAGAAAGCCACTTGCGTTTGTGTCACATGTTGGGTTTGGATCAGAAATATCCCTTACATAATGGCTTCTACTGCTTTGGGGGGAAAAACGAAAACCAATCATCTACGTCATTTCTGGTGTCCTCATATTACAAATGTAGAATCTGAAACTCATCTATGTCGTGTAGCTGAGTCAAGGTCACACAACTGGTAAATGGAAGAGCTGGAAGAGACCCCCACCCCGACATCTACCCATACTAAATCCCTTCTAGAAAGTGACCTTGGCTGTTTGGAGTTTTCCTAAGCAGAAATGTTTTCCCTTTCAGAGCATACCAAGGGACATTGAACGCAGCAATGCTCAACAGTCTCATGTACAGGGTAGGGTGTGTTGGAGGAGGAAACTGGCTCTTGTTTGTTGTTACTCCATGCCCAATCGCTCCATTTCTTTGTTAGTGGAAGGAAGCTTGACCCAATGGTAAAGGCATGAATTTTGAAACTAAACAAATATAGAAATAAAGCCTGCTGCACCCTCTAGCCCCCTACATAGAGCGTTACCAGGCAGAAAAATCTTAATGGTTAGTAGAATCAACTCAAGTGTCAGGCTGTTGAAACACAAATCTGACCCTACCCTTATCACGATGTAACCTTGGGCAAGTGACTTGAGCTTTGTGGAACTGTTTCTCCATCTGCCAGGAGGGGAGGACTAAAAGAGCTCCTGTGCATAAAGATAGCAGAGAGCCATCCTGGTGGATGGCAGGCTCCCATCCCCTCATCCCTGTCACCTGTGAGGACCGTTGTTTCCCAACACCTCCAATGTGGTGTCACGATGCCAGTTTAGAGTGGAAGCTTTAATATCAGCATCACTTTTCTTAAACCCCAAATCTCCAAATTTCAAATAAGAAAATGAAGAAAAATATGTAGGACCCCCCCATCTTCTTTTCAATAATTTGCAATTCATGTTGCCCTTTCTCATAGAGAAACATACAGCTTTCAAGGAAGGTAGCAAGAAATAGCCAGTGAAGGGAAGGACTACAGGTAGCTTGTGATTAGGCTACCAGTGCACAGTTCTGTCCTGGGTGCTGTTCTTTTTAATAGTGTGAGCCTCTCAAAGAGCTGAGGGCAGCTCAGCATTATAGGAACCCAGAACTCATCATACCCCATTCCCTTTAAAAAAGTGATAGAAGTATTACATGAAAAGTAGCATTTGTTTAAAATTTTATTTGAAACTAATTTGCTTTGGACTGTTTCCTTATACCTTTTGTAGTAGGTCACGGTATGTCGTGAAGATGACAAGAAAAGAGGGAGACAGACCATATAACTAGGCCTAAGAATCTGTCCTAGATTAAGGGATAATTTGTAGATTGCACATTTAAAGGGACAAGGGAGAAGATAACATCTTATTCCTTTTATCTACAGGAGAAAGGAGTAATATCTGAACTGAAGTCCAAGAGCAAGGCCCGGATGATTTGGGTGATAACTTGGGGATGATAAGGACTTTCCTACACAGGATACTATCCAACTTTAAGACCAGAAGGGATTTGGGAGGTCACCTGATTCCTTCCCTCACTCCCTGCCCACCCTTCCTAGAGAGGAGACACCCATGCTACTTACGTATTAGAGGCAGAGTTGGAACAAACCCCGATTCCCCTGATTCTTGCCAAGGGCTCTTTTCAATATACTGTATTATCTCTCCAAGGAGACGTTTGTCCACATATCCATTAGGGTTATCCAAACCCACATTATGGTGACAGCCTGCTGAAATGAGCATCTAAACTGATAATGATAGTTCATTTCATATGGGCCATAAAGTAGCAGTAACTGTCTTTAGCTTCTTGCTTGAAACGAGACCTATAATCTCAAGATAAATAGCTTTGACTGCTGTTACCAGTCTCCCGAACACACCCGTCTCCCTTGTTCCTCCACTGAGGAGCAGCATATGCTTAATTTTCAGACTAATGAAATGATTTCAAGGAGCTAAGTATATATGATGTATTTAGCAGATTGTTATTAAGTGGATCCTTACAGTCCTGATGTTGTTAGATATCTGCCTGCTTATGTTTCCCTTTCCTAATTGCACAGCCTCTCTAAAACACACATGGTCAACATGTTTGTCTCAGGTTCCATTGTATTCCCCCTTGAATACTGGAACCGCCAAACAAATTATTTTATCAATCCTCCAAACACTTTTTAAAAAGTAAATGATATACAGTTGTATGTACCCAATGCTTCTATAGTTACAAGCAGGGAAACCACAGCAATACTTGGAGTCCTTAAGCAAATCTAATATAGGATCTAATGTGAGATACATGTGCATGGAACAATTTTTCTCCAATTATTATTAAATGTAGGCTAACTTTATTTAGTTATAGTTTCTTCAGCAACTTTAATCTTCAGCCTAATTATTCTCTAGATCATCGTTTGGATAATTTTATATTTTTCCTATTCCTATGTAGTCTTGAAAAGTTCTGTGTTTCTTCAAATACTTTACTTTTCTACATCATGTTAAATGTATTTTTGACCTTTGACATGAGTTTTGTGATAATATTATATATAACATGGTTTTCCTGTGTGTTATAAAAGTAAGTTGTGTTATAAGTACCCAGTTTTAAAGTTCTTGCAGAGGTCCGGGTGTTGTTTTTCACTTGTCTCTATCAAAACCCAGCACATGCATAGAATGCGTTATTCTTGGAGACATTCTACATGGAATACTTAAGACTAGTAGAACCTCTGCAGTTTTCAATTCTGAGTTCTGAGAACTGTGTGTATGTTCAAGGAAGAAATTTGGAACATGGTTCCTGCCTTCAAAGAATTGACAGTTGAGTGAAAAAGACAAGTGTGCGGAAAAAAAATGAAGTTATTTTTAAAATATTACAAGATAATATATTACAGGTGCTTGCTCACATGTGGAATACCTATAGACCCTTCTAAGAACATGAAGAACTGTTTGTGAGAGTTGAAATGGGAAAATTTGGTAATGGGCCTTGAGCTGAGAGTTTCTAGATGAGTAGGGTTGGTACAGAGGAGTGGACTGTACTGTGGTTCTCAAATATTCCCTGCTGATCTCTGGAGGAAGATTGTCCTTTGCTGGGCTATTAGTATAGGACTTGGATATGTGACTTGCTCTGGTCAGTGAAATGGCTGTCATTTACAAGAGGAAACTTTAAGGATCAGTGCATGCATTGATACGATGTCTTTTCTTTGTGCTACATAACTGGCAGTGGTTCAGTTAAGTCTTCTCTGTGGAATAGAACCACAGCCAAACCATAATGGGCTCATAGCAAGAGAAGAAATCAGCCTTCGTTGCTGTAAGACATTAAGATCACGAGGTCATTGGTTACTGCAACACAAACTAGTCTATCCTGAATGATGCAGACCCGTTGAAGCAGGCTTTCAAGGTAGAAGGAAAATGAGAATTAAGCAGCTAGCGTTGTGTTCTCTAAGTGGAATCAGGAGTCCAGTCTAACTTTAGAGAGACTGTTTCTGCAAAACATAATGATAAATAAAATGTAATTGCTAGAGTGGGACTAGAGATAGACTAACTTTGATCTTGAAATTGAGTTGAAATTGCTTAAAGACCAAGAGTGTATCTTTTATTTTTCCCCTTTACGTTCTCATTTCCTAAATATGGTAGCTATTCCTTGTGGAATTTATAGACTGAACTAAGTCATCAATTTAGTTTGTAAAGGACCAAGAGAAGAAAAAGACAAAACCATGATCTCTAACTGTGTCCTAAGGAGAAGAGTGGTAGCAATTTGTAGAAGGGCAATCACAGGTTATAAATGGCAAAATTTTATAAGCGAATGTGCTAGAATTCCCATCTGGAAGACAGTTTTTACGTCTTATTATGATACTTTGACCATGGACTGTAAAATGTCTACTGGCAATAAATAAAATGCTTTCACTTCTGCAAAGTGATTTATTCTATTATTAATGGGAAAAAAATGGCAAATGTTAAGTATAATACAAAGATTTGTTCTCTGTTATAGAATTTAAATATTATCAAGGATATTAAGAGATAATCCTAATCAAAATATGATGTGTATTTGAGTGGCGGTGGCCATCTGGCCAATCTGTCAGTCTTCAGTGCCAAGCCTATTGCCTCTCAGCTGTCATCCCTACTTCCTGTGGTTTATGCTCACCTCTGCTAGTTGTAAGCATGGGTAGGAATCACTTATTCCTCCTTCTTCCAGTATTTTCAGATCTATAGTCATTTGAACTTACACATGTGGTAAAAATCCTGGGTAATATTCGCATAACCCTAACTCTGTCTCCCTTCAATCCATCATTGAACTTAATAAACTCTGAAGGTCTAGTTCTGGCCTGCGTAAGTTCTGAGCACACACAAATATAATTTCCTTTATGTCCATGGCAACATTCCTTATTATGAAGATATTAGACCTAGGGACTTATAATGTTACACTTAAATCAGCCTCTGCTTCATCCCACACTGTGCCGTATTGGCTATGTCAAAAGTAAAGTAATTGAATTCTGAATTCAGTTCAGTAGCCAATAGCTAAGTTACACTGAATTCCATAAGGCGCAGGAGGAAATGCCCTTCTAAGCTCACACACTGCTTCACCACAGAGCCTGATATCAAACAGCGGAGCAGATCTCTTCTTGTGTGCACCTACGTGCTATTTCTGCTCTTGATTCCTTTCTTCCCCGCGTCAGTTTTCCTTTCAAAAACAAGAGGAAAACAAATGCACTGAGTTCCTCAGAGAAGGGTCATTTCTTTTTAATACTGCATGCTGTACAGGTACAGGACTGTATGTGTACTTTCAAGGATGGGGGTGAGGAATACAGAATAGGGTACAAACTGACGTTAAGCACCAGAAGAGGAATGCAAGCCACTGATTTCAGCCTGCACCTGGAACATCTGCAAGATGACTGCTGAGTGTCCCAGTAAAAAGGTCACATGTCTGAGAGCGAAAACCCTGATGCTGATGGTCTGGATGGTGGAGAGAGATGCAGAAATCTTGGCTTGGAATTCTCCCTTTAGACTTGAGATATCGTGTGGTTGTGTGCTTTCTCAGATTTCTGGCAGTCTGCCTTTTAATAGCAGCTATTCAGCTTTCTTTGCTTTTCTTTGTGCTGACCAGCTCCAAGGATGAAATGAATACACTATTCAAGATATTCAGGGATGTGCATCTGGGACACCAAAAAGCCCTCCCGAGGCTGGGGTGGTGTCCATTAACCCCCCTTGGGGTGTGTGCAGGGCTGAGAGGGAGGGCACCTAAGGAGCCCCACCTCCTTCCCTCCTGAACTCACATTCTGTCTGTGATGAGAGAGAGAATTGGGAGAAATGTATTTCAGAACTGTGCATCCCAGACCTGGTGTTGATCTCTCTGTGTTCTGCAGTCATGGATTTATATGTTTATATGTATAGCCTCATGTGTAATGTCCAGTAGGAAAGGAAAACAAAAAAGCATACTCTTTAGTGGCCTTAATCCATTGCAAATACAGCAGGAGACCTAGAATTAGACAAACCTGTGTTATACTTCCTACATTACCTCTCAATAGTAACATGACCTAGGGTAAGTCGTCTCTGTTTGATAGCTTAGTTATTTATTTCTTAAATAAAGGCTCATTGCAAAGAGTTATCGGCGTGTTGTGCAGGTCATACATGTTGCGTGGGTACAGTTCATAAAGGTGGGACTTTGTACATATATGGGGAGAGTGTGGTGTAAACTTTTAGCACTAAATGGGAACCTTAGTACACTGTTGGTTGGAGTGTAAATTGATACAGCCACTATGGAAAACAGTATGAAGTTTTCTCAGAAAACTAAAAATAGAACTACCATGTGATCGAACAATCCCATTCCTGGGTATATATCTAAAGAAAATGAAAAGACTATTTTGAAAAGATACGTGCCCTTAATGTTCATAGCAGTACGTGTCCATCAACAGATGAATGGATAAAGAAAATGTGATACACACACACACACACACACACACACACAGGAATATTACTTAGCCATAAAAAAATAATGAAATTTTGCCATTTGCAACAATATTGGTGAGCCTGGAAGTTATTATGCTTAGTGAAATAAGTCAGAGAGAAAGACAATATTCCATGTTATCACTTATATGTAGAATTTAAAAAATAAACAAATGAATATAACAAAAAAAAGAGAAAAATAGAAGAAAAATGCAGGCAGTTGCACCAGGAACATAGCAGACTGATGGGATATTCATGTGAAATGATTTGAAAGTGACTCTTTGCTGTTAGACATGTGGTAGCTGCTCAAAAATACTATTTTTTTCCGTTCTTTTTCTTTGCTTTTTTTTTTTCTAATCTCCCCCTACAACCTTTTTACTTCCTAAAAGCCACTTTGTTTAATCAACATTTTCCTTTCATTCGCGCTAAGGAAAATATAGGACAGTTCACAGTATGATATTTTTAACCAAGCAGTATTTCCTTTTTATAGTAAAAACTTCCTCCTTTAAAGAGACAATTGATGACTTTCACTTTAATTTTATCTATCACCAAGCATGATCTTGAAAACCCAACAGGAAGCTAAGAACATGCTGGTAAATACGTAAAAGAAAGGATTTGATTAAGATCATGACAAGTGAGTAGGTGGAGGAAGAGGAGATGATGATAATAAAACTTAGTAGATAACTCAGTTTGTTTAAAATCTTTCTCCTCTAGGAAGGGGAAACGACAGTATTTAATATTAGTATTTTAAAGATTATCTAGTGAGCATTTCATAAGGTTTCTGCATGGTTGAGAGGCAGTATGATATTGACAAGCAGCTTTCAAGTGTGGTTTGGTCTCCAGGTTGGCAGCATCAGCATGAGCTGGGAGCTTGCAAATTCTCTGACGTCACCCCAGATCAACTGAATCAGAAACTCTGGGTGTAAGGCCCAGAAATCTGTGTTTTAACGAGCTCTCCATGTTTTTCTGATGCAACCTAAAATTTGAGAATCTCTGATATGGAAAAATACGGGTTTGCCCCGACTTGTCTTAGTTGAGTCATTTCAAGGGTCTCTTTCCCCACTGGAAAAATAAGAAGTTTAGACTAGATATTCAAGCCATTGTCATGTCAGTACTCTGTGATTCTCTGTAGTGTGTGAATGATTCATGGGCAGTGAAGAGATTCCTCTGGGCTCCGGAATGGTTCTTTGAATCTGAAGATCCACTCCTAGAAAATGTCTGGAATCTGAAAAGTCATTATAGATGACGATAATCTATAGATGTTAATAGCACCTATGTATGATTCAAGTCCTTCCCACTAACTGTATGCCTGACCCCAAAAGATGGCTTCCAAATAAAAACCAGTTCAATTACAAATGAATTAGGAACTTCCTCTTTGCTTACAAGCAAGGGCAGCATGCATGCGTGCTTTTATCTACCAGGAGTTCTAAAGAAAGATCAGACAGGGACTTGATCCAGACTCATCACTGTGAGTCAAAAGTCTTTTTCAGTTCCTCCAGGGAAGCTCTTTCAATGACCTCTGGAGAACTGATAGCAGAAATACAACTCTACACTTCCTGGGGTTTATGGAAAGTTTGTATGGCTGTGACTCAGGAGCTTTGCTTCCTGCGTTTTGCCCTCTTCTCAGGAGAAATAATAGTTTTTTGTGAGTAGGTTGGGTTGGAAGGAGGAGTGATGTAGTCATAATAACAGTTAAGTTTAGAGGAGAAAGAAGAAAAGGGGAAGAAAGGCAGAGGAGAACAGCCAGAAAACTGGATGGTTAAAGGTGGGTACGTGAGCCTCTCACTGCTGTGGCCTCTCCCGTTGCGGAGCACAGGCTCTGGACACGCAGGCTCAGCGGCCATGGCTCACGGGCCCAGCTGCTCCGCAGCATGTGGGATCTTCCCAGACCGGAGCACGAACCCGTGTCCCCTGCATCAGCAGGCGGACTCTCAACCACTGTGCCACCAGGGAAGCCCTAAATAGGTTCATTTGTACCATTTTTTTAGATTCCACATATAAGTGATATCATATGATATTTGTTTCTGTGTCTGATGACTTCACTCACTATGACGATCTCTAAGTCCATCCATGTTGCTGCAAATGGCGTTATTTCATTCTTTTTGATGGCTGAGTAATATTCCATTGTGTATACGTACCACATCTTCTTATCCATTCCTCCACTGATTTACATTTAGGTTGTTTCCATGTCCTGGCTTTTGTAAATAGTGCTGCAATGAACATTGGGGTACAAGTATCTTTTCGAATTATGGTTTTCTCCAGATATATGCCCAGGAGTGGGGTTGCTGGATCATAAACTTAAAAAGAATATGGTAATATGTCTGCCTTGGGTTTGATCCTCTCATCAAGTTGATGATGATGTTGAGGAGGGGGGCGAGGAGGGTGATGATGTATCAATATATGGTGGTGATCGAGATGTTAATAGCACCTATTTGGGGCTCCAACTATGTGCCAGGCCTTGTGCCAACAGTTCTGTGAAGTGGGTAATATTTACTTTCATCCTTAGATACATAAACTAAGGGCCAAGGAATTGAAGGCACTGGCCAGTGCCACACAGTGCTAGCATTTGGCCAGAAAGTGCCACAGCCAGGTTTCAAAGCCCAGTGTGGCTCCATGGCTGAAGATCTGGCTGCTATAGCAGGCTGCTTCCCTTAAAGTAAAGGTACTTCCTGGATTAAAGTGCCATAGTTTACACTCACTTGTGTTGTTTTGGTTACAGTAGAACATGGGAATAAAAGGAAACATAACAAGCACATGGGTTTTAGCTGAATGAATTGAACAGAAGTGCAGTAGTGCCATTAAGTAACATTTTTAGAAACTTTATTTCAATGAAAGAGCTCCTTAATTGAGGCAAATTCAAATCAGCACAGTCATTGCTGATACAGTGGTTTAACAATATTAGTCTTTTACATGTAATTATTGTTTTTAGGCCCTTTGCCTATCTTTTGTTAAACAGATATTATTCAAGGCAACTGATCCCACATGAAGGATGTTTATAGCCTCTACCGTCCTGGCTTTTCCCCTGCAATTCATCCTACCCACCATGGGGCTAAATTAATCACTCCTGAACATACAGTTTAACTAACTCAATTTTGCAAATGCTGAGCATTTATTATGTATGGGAGACTGGGTGTACTTTTGTGACTTCTTAGTCTGCCTGTGTTCAGCGATGGCATGAATTTCCTCTGGTGTAAAAAGTAAACTCCTCTGCTTGGCTGTCAAAACTGCCCCCCCTTGGGCTTCCCTGGTGGCGCAGTGGTTGAGAGTCCGCCTGCCGATGCAGGGGACACAGGTTCGTGCCCCGGTCCGGGAAGATCCCACATGCTGCGGAGCGGCTGGGCCCGTGAGCCATGGCCGCTGAGCCTGCGCCTCCGGAGCCTGTGCTCCGCAACGGGAGAGGCCACAGCAGTGAGAGGCCCACGTACCCCCAAAAAAAAAAAAAAAAAAAAAAAAAAAAAACTGCCCCCCTCCCCACTTACTTTCCATCGAATCTGATTTTCTACAATCCCTGGCGTGTATCCTTCATTCTAGTGACACAGGATTTTTTCTTTGCATATTTAAGATGACATGTGTCTATAGTTCTATGCTCTTTTTGCCTAAAAATCATCACCACATTCCAAAGTGGCGGCATACTTCTCTCTTCTAATTCTGCTTGGAATTTTAGACATGGTTCCTGTCCCACTTCTTCTATGAGTTTTGGAGACCATATCTTGTCTAAATTCACATCACACTACTTATACTAACTACTACCCTTTGTTATTAATTCATGATTTTAGGGTCAGTGTTATTTCCAAAGTGAGCTGTTAAGCTGTTTGAAGAGAGTCTCTATATTTCTTATAATGGAGCTTCCCAATCTTTAATGTGTGTATAAACCACCTTAAAAATGTAAATTCTCATTCAGTAGGTCTGGGATGGAGCCTGAAATTACACATTTTAAAGAGCTCCCAGGTGATACTAGGGCTGCTTGCCCACAAACCACACTTTGACTCTCAGGACACTACTTTGTATCCTTGACACAGCAAACACAAACTGCTTTGAGAATAGTAGGTGCTCAATAAATGTTTATCGATTAAAAACAAGTGAGGGGTTTCATCTAAAAAAAATCAGATTATCAGTACATGAAAGCTAGTATTTTGAGTTCCTATTATGGTAATTAATTTTAGAGAGCTCCATGAAGTTTGCTTCTTAGAGTAGATTTGGTCCCATTTGTCAAAAAATGGCAAAGTGACACTGAGTTGAAACATAGTGAATCAATCTTGTATTTCCTCTTCCCTCCTAAAGATAGCAAGAAGACACTTAAAGGCTCACCTTTGGGAAAAGCTTGTGTCAAACTCTAAGCAACTCACCATATTGAAATCAACCAAGTGAGGATGGATGAGGGAAGTCCTACCTTCTTCCTTCTGCTCCTTAGCATATCCTTTGGTGTCACTGCTTTTCTGCTGGTCATTTGCTGCTGCTTGCCGTGTGTTCCCTGGCACTGTTTTCAGCCCTCAGCGGTCATTCTATAAAAGGATGAGACAGTTCCTCTCTCATCTTTCCACTTGCAGTTTCTATGAAACATTGTTTACAAAGATCACAGCAACAGCACAGTGTTTGATGTAGAACTTGAACCCACTATGTGTATAGGGGGCTAATAGCTAGGGAGCAACAAGTCTTTTTTCCTTTTCACCCCCTCAAAGCAAAAAAGAATGCTTCAGATCAGTGCTATTCTTTCATGATTTCTGCTGTATTCACTTGCTTTACTGTAAGGTTAAAATTTTCTTTAAAGACTGTCTTTTACTTAATGTATTTTTAGTAAACATTTTATTACCACCACGAATAGAAAAACCAGTATGATGTGCCATAAATAAAAGGAAAACGTGAAAAATAATAATTCAATGAAAACAAATGTTACTGAATTTTAGCTAGATACAATTCCCCCTCAGAAGACTCAGAGCGTAAGGCTGATTTATTTGTTAAAATGGGAGATTGGCAAGTGGCAGTGGTATTAAATACATAAGGTACCAAAGGAGACCTTCTCCTTGACTTGATCAAAGAATTGCGAGAGAATATGGTACCCATTATAAGATACAAAACATGCAAGGCTATGATGCTATACCATCTCCAGTTATCTCTTTTACACATATCACATGTTAGGAAACATACTTCTAGATCACAAGGGGTTGATTCATGTGTGGGGAATGTTGACTTCACAAGAATAGAAAAAGTGTTCTTGCTTAAGCTTGATGTTGACCATTTAAATCCAGAATATGCTTTAAGCCATTGTCTATCTTGCAGACAAGCACAGGAAATGGTCTGGATGTGTTTTCTTTTTCTTTTTTTTTTTTCTCTTTTTCTTTCTTTCTTCTTTTTTTTTTTTTTTTGCCCTCAGAATTATAAGCATCATGATGAAAATTTTAATATAAAGTAGAATTAACAGTGAATATATTTATTCCGAATGTCTGATCTAGAAAAAAGCTCTTCTGGTCAACTTAGGTTAAGCCAGGCTGGTAGCTTACCTGGCCCAATAAGGCAATAGGTTCAACTACACTCTATAATTTGATGCAAAACATGCATTAAAAGTAACACAGTCTAAGTACTACTGTAACATAGAAAGGTGACCCACTTCAGTTGCTTTGGGGAATACAATTCAGTCGAAGTGAATAAAGGAGAAAGAATAGAAAACTAGTTCTGTAACAAGTCTTGTTTTGAAATCAGAGTGATAAACTAATACTTGCCACAGGGAAAGGAAATCAGAGGAAAGGGAATGAATGGGATTCCAGGCTTCCTCTCCTCATCTTCGAGGATGATTTCTGTATTCCATCAGTGCCCACTGGAGATAGTTAGGTTTAGATGTAGGTGTAGTTATAGATGTGGATTTAGATACATAGATATAAATATATGGATATATATCTATAGATATAGGTATTCAGTGTCCCACTTCTGCTCCTCTAGCTCCTATCTGTGTCCTTGACGTGATGAATGATGAAAACACTCAGGATTCTGTTTCTGTTTGTCTTGACCAGTGCCTTATGGATGACTTATTTAATGAGTCCTGCTTGTTTCCTTTTCCTTTTCTTCTCTTTCTTCTTTTTCCCTGCCTTGTAGGCATGGCCAGACAGGTTTCGAAGTACTAATGATGATTAGTTCATTTAAGCCAGCACAGACCAACAATGAGTTTGAAATGTTAATCAGATGAAGGGCTTATTGCTAAACAGCCCACAGAATAGCAAATGAACCAGGAAAGGAAAGCAAGGAGAAAAAGAGGCTGAGTGGAGATTTGACACAAGCATTTTCAGCTGCTGGGCCTCTTTGATGTGTGAGTGGGACAGATGCGCTCGCTGCTCTTCTCTTGAGAGAACCCTCTTTGTATACAATACTGTGCTGATTAATATCACTTCACTCTTCCCTTGAGACGAGCAAGGCTGGCTCTTAGTCATTCTCTCATTGGGCATCATTGGGCCCTCTTCTCTTTCCTGCTGGTAGGAAACTGTCATTCAGTCTCTCTCCTCTTTATCTAAAAGCTCAGGCCCATGGGAAACCCGTTTTCCTTCCGTCATCACAGCTCCAAGTATGTCTTAAGGCGAGGTCATTTACATCCTTATATGTAAAGGATACGGTAGATTAAACCGTGGATGCCAAGTATATGCATGAGGATACTACTTTAGAGACAGTGGAGAAACTGGGCAGGTCAGGGCTCCCCCCCTCCCCATATTGGTGCTATGCTCTAGAGCAGAGCTGTCCAGTAGAACTTTCAGCAGTGATGGAAATGTTCTGTGTTTGTGCTGTCCAATGTGGTAGCCCCTAGCCCCATGTTAGTGAACACTTGAAATGTGGCTAGTGCTACAGAAGAAATGAATTTTAATATAATTTAATTTTAATTAATTTAAATGTAAATCACTACATACATGTGACATTGGCTGCCATGTTGGAGAGCGTACCTCTGAGAGGGTCTAGAGCCTTGCCCATGAGGTGTGGCCTGAACACCAGCAGCATTAACACCACCTGGGAACTGGTTAGTAATGCAGAATCTCAGGCTCCACCCCAGACTTTCTGTATCAAATTCTGTACTTAAGGATATTCCTCTCAGGTGACTTGTGAGCATATTAGAATTTGAGAAACCTTGTTCCAGAACATGTGTTGAACCCTGGATATACTAAATCTGACAGTTTTCATCAGACGACACAATAATGATTCTTAATTGTCTAGTTACTAGCCTCCTTAAAAAAACGCTTTCCCTAAAATATGATGGAGTCATTCTTTGTTTCTGGGAAACCCTTAGGTGGTAATTGGGGTCTGATGTCTGAGGAAGCAACAGTGTTGGCCTTTCAAAGAAAATGGAAATCTGTTAAGGAAAATATTAGAGATTTTTTAGGTTCCCCAAACTACAGTGTCGGCGAACTAGCATTTGTACAGTCCTTTACATTTACAAAGCACCTTTATGTGTGTTATGTTAGATGGGTACTTTATCCCCATTTGAAGTGTGAGGAAATGGTCTTGGAGGGTTTATTCCTTGAGCATAGTTACTGAGCATAGTTATACAACCAATGAGTGACATATTTATGGTACAATTCCAGACTTTCTGCTTCTTGGGTCTTTCCACTCTATAGCAAAATAACAGGAGACCACATCTCTGAGAATCTCATGGTGATAGAATTTTGGAACTAGTTGGATGAGACAACTTTAAGCCTGTGTCTAAGCCATAAAAAGAAAGCAAGACTATAGGCTCTTCTTTCTTCCTTCTCTCAGCATAAAAGGTCTTCCATGTTATAGCTGCTATAGACATTTGGGTTTTATATCTCATTTACATATAATCAATTGCAGTCACTTTTCTTCCTCTTATGAAGACAAGAGTGATATATTGTGTTTTTTTAAAAACAGAATATTGAAAGCTATTTCAGAAGTCAATTGCATTTTATTCAACAGGTATTTCACGTAGTTTCCAAATGAGAAAAACTCAGAAGGCTATAATTCTAGTTTACCAAGTTATTAAAGGTCATTGTTGGTACATTCAATTTCAGGAAGATGAGAGCTGGGCGACTTTCTTAAGTCTGAAAGGGGAAATTTATGGGTCTATAAATAAAAGAAGGACCTATGCCAAAATTAATAAACTTACAGAATCTGTTACCTCAGGAGTTTGTATAGGCGGGTGTGATAGTAACAATTAAACATGTTTGTATACATTTTTTGATGACACATCAGGATTGTACTATGAGATAAGTATGGCAATATTTGGATACGTGCCTCATATTTAAATGCTGATCTGACAGGGCAAGAATTGTTTCCTCATAAATCATCCTGAATTACCTGTGTCAAATTTAATTACTCGGCTAAATATATCATGAATCTGACTTTGTGGTACTTCTTATAGTCCCAGTAAAGGTTCCAATGCAAATTAAGTATTTTATTATTTTAATATATGCCAGAGAATTATATTTACTAAGCTTGCAGAACAGTTTCTGATTTTGATTCCTACTGTCAAAAGAGTCCTCAATATTTTTTCATATCCTTCAAGTCTCACATCACATCTCACATTGAGATAGGCATGTGGAAATTGATCAGAATTATTTCAATATTACTTGTGGCTCTTACTAAATCTCTTACCAGCCTTGCTTTATCTCCATGCAACCCTTTGATTAGCGTATCATTCTGGCATTCATAGGGGTTCCCTCACTCCAGTGCAAAGAAGGTATCACCCACCAACATAGCAGGATTTCAACAAAACAGAATGAGACCTTAATGACAGGTTTAATGAGGAGAAAGCCCAATCTTCATTTCTTGCTGATTTCCCAGCTGTAAGATGATGTCTGATGATTTCCAATACACTGATGCTTTACTTTCCATCTACTGCTGTCACCACCACCACCACTTTTGTTGGGCAGCTCTCTGCTTGTTGCCCTGTCCCTCTGTGACGTACTGGCTCTGAGAAAATGAAAATGTCAAACTCAGGTATCCTCTCTGCTTCTGCTAGAGAGAAATATCTTAAGAGGGATACGGCACTAGCTTTGCTGAATAATTGGGGTTAAAAAGAAAATCTATTTCTGATTTTCTAAAATAACACAATGTATATATTATTCATTTCTCTTAAAGTGTTGGAGATTACATTCTGCTTTTTTATTATATCCCTCTGTTTTCATCTACAAATTTTGGAAAGGTGTCCAGGGGATGAAAATTAGAATTCCCTCTTTCTTTCCCTAGAATATAAAATTTTCAGCCAAGCACTTATTTTTTAAGGTGTGATATTGGGTAAAAAGAAGCAATATAGTTGTGCAGCCTGGTCATCTACTTAACCTCTCTGTGCCTCAGTTTCTTCATCTGTGAAATGGAGATAACAATATTTACCTCATCAGGTTGTTGGTAGAAATAAATGAGATTATTACATGAAAGTGACTAAGGCATAGTTTGTATCATATAGCAAGTTGACAATAATTTTTATTTATCATTTTTAAGAGTATTTACAAGTACTCTGTAATGATCAAGTGTTTATTCAATTTTTGAGAACATGAATTTTATGGCTAAGTTTTCTTCTGCCATGTTTTTTTAAAAAAAAAATAATAATCCCTAAGTGATTGGAAGGAAACTCATAACTCAGCACATTCAGCTGGCATATCATAAGACCTTGAAAACCTTAGGGAAACCATTTCTCAACAAGCAGCTAGTTAGAGAGCAGAAACAGAAGCTGCTATTTCGGGCTATACATGGAAGATACATTGACCTTCAAGCCAACAAACGACATTTTTCTGAGACAGTCATTTTACACTAGCTATCTTATATTTGTAAATATCCAAATAGATTGAAGTGAAATAAAATCTAATCTTGATTAGTGTTAGTATTTCAAGACATAAAAGCCTTAAATGGATGCTTTGGAAAGCTAATATATTCTGTTATTCTTTGGCTTAATAGGGTGATAAATATTGAATTGCCATGACTTCTTTTATATTTAATATACTGAGTTTTCAAGTGCATATATGAACTATTATTATTCTTGATACTCTAAATACTTGAGGTCCAAGACTGAAGTCTTATTTATCTTTGTAGCCAAGCCTCACCAAACACATACACATGTACACAGACACACATACACCACGATATAGCACTGCATATTATACATATTAGATGCTGAATATTTACTGAATGTCGGGATAATCTTTTGCATTTATGAATGTGTTTATTACTTAATCACCCTCTTCCTATCCTTATCATTGTTCGCTTAGTAAACATTTACTCAGCACCTACCACATGCAATACAGATGGTTAAGCCTTCTTTCTTGTTCTTTTCTTCTTCTTAATGAAATATTACTGGAATAGACCATACTTCTGCTTCTGCCTTTAGTCTTTACCCTTTTTGTAATCTGTCATGTTCTACCTCTCTGACTCGCCACCGCCATCTAGCCATGTAGCTCCTAGTGCTGGTAAGAATGAAATCTGCCTGCTTTTCGACTTTTTATATTCTCTCTTTTTCTCACTCCCAGCACTGTTTCCTGCTCAGCAAGAGTTCTAGAACTAGCTCCCCCTATCTTCCTCTGTTAGGGTCACATCTTGCAATGAGGCCTTTCCTGGATCAGTAATGTACCTCCTGAGGGCCCAGGTACACTCTACTACTGCTTTTTTTTTTTTACAGAGTCTAATGCATCATAGGCACCCAACTGTTATTAACAGCGATAATAATGAAACTGCCAAAGCAAAAAAAATTCATCTCTTCACTCTGTGTAGTTCATCTTTTCCACTTTATTTGATCAAATAATCTTACTAGTCGGTTTCATTTTATTTTCAAAGAAACTTTCTATTTGGTTTTTGGTTCCCAGGTGCTGTGTAGTAGTGTTTGGATTCACAAAACTGACAAGAAAGTACAAGTAGAGCCTGTTGTTATTTGATTTAAAGATATAAAAATACAAGAAATTTTGTTCTTAATACATATAAAATATTTTTAAATTATTGGACTCTTTATGAACTAGGTACTTTTAGGAAAGTAAATTATTTCATTTAGTCCTAATTACAACTCCATACACTAGATATTATTAATCCTAATTTACAAATGAGAAAACCAAAGCTCATGGAAGGGAATCGATGTAGAGCTGGCATCCTAACCAAGATCTCCTGGCTTCAAAGCTTGCCCCAGTGGTTCTCAAAGTTTAGTCCCTGAGTCTCCCAAAGTATTTCAAAATATTCTAACGCCCAAATCCTACCTACAGGAGATTCTTATTCAATAAGCTTAGTGTACAATCTCAGGATTTCACTTTGAGAAACTCAACTTTCCCTTTTAGATTTTTGAGTTTGAAGTTAAAACCAAAGAATTTTACTGTAAAACAATTTGAGAATGTTCAGCCCCTAACCTGATGAGCGCTATAGCATATTAGGTTAAATATTAACTCCAAAAATATCATGCTATTGGATAAGAATATGTGTTATTGCCACTGTCTCAGACTAGCAGAGAGAATCATTTTGCATGCAGTCATTTTAGCTCCACCCTATTTTAAAAGATCATGGTAAAAATATATGCCTGTTTTCTCTACTGACTTATTTTAATATGCACCAATAATAAAGGGTATAAAATAACCCCATGATATAATATGATAATGTCATCTGTGGACTTGGGTAAGTCAAAAGTAGCTGCTGTAAGATTAGGGTTATTGCATAAGAGAAGAAGAGAGCTGAAAGAACATGGGAGATTGTAAAACCACTCCCAAAGAAGCATTTTACCCTTAGAGAAAGAAGGACCAAAAAAGTAATTACATGGGAGGGCGATGATGAATGAATGAGCCTGGGGACAAGAAAGACAGAAAAGAACATTCTTTAAAGGCTCAATTATTGGAAGTTGGACTACTCAATGAATGAATGAATCATGGCAAATTTAAAAATGAAAAGAAATCAAATAAAAAAGAAAATGAAAGAAGGCAGAAAGGTTGGGCAACTAAAAAGACAAGAAGCAGGAGTCACGGAGAGGGTGAAGAAAATTGGCGATCATGGAAAAACAGAATGATCCTGAGTGGACAGAAAAATGGAAGCAGAAGAAAAGTCCTGGCAGGAATG
>NW_006774368.1:38784-93971 GCF_000442215.2 Lipotes vexillifer | reverse complement strand
CAGGAATGCTTCCCTTTGGGTTCACCGAGGAGGTATTTCCATTCTATAGCAGTTCTTTATAACAATGTTTTGCATATGAAAATCTAGTTAGGCTAAGGAAGTCCTTAATTAGGGTTTTTATTATCCTTTAATTCCTTGCTTAAAGGAAAGTGATTACAAAGCTCATCTTTATGATTTAGGAAGCTAATCTTTCATTTTCGAAGTGTTTCTTTCCTTCCCTCTTCACTGATTTTAAAAGAAAAAAAGAAACAATACCCACAGAGTGATGCAAAACTGGTCAATAGTCATAAGCCCATGTATTAGAATCGTCATGAACTACGGAAGTCTTCTGTATTGGAAGGCTGTAGAACCTATAGGGGCTCTGCATAAGGTTCTACTAAAATGATCTCTGCAAACCTAGATTCTTTTGCACGCATTCTTAAAATTTTAATTACGGGGATGTCCATGAACCAAGCTGTCATTCTAATGAGAAGAAGCTTTGTTCTTGTATACCCACATTAGAGCATCTGCTTTCATTCAATGGAGGATCAACCTCCACCCATCCTTTGGGGCCATAAATCAGGACATATTACCCTCTGGCTCCCCTGTCTAGCAGTATTTTCTAGATAAGATCAACTTGCAATAAAGGTCAAAGAGTGGTCTATGAGGAGAAAATAATCCCAAAGCACAATGTTTATTTAATTGGTCTGAAAAAAATTAATGATAGTTTGAGTATTGCCCATTTAAAAGAGGACAGGCAGCTGTAATCCGTTGCCTTTGTTTCAATAGACACATGATTACCATCTGCTAGATGTCAGCTATTCTTCTAAACTTTGTGGGTACAACTGTGAGTAAAATTTATTCACGGAAACAGACGTATAACAAAATAATACTCACACAGTGTGCAAATTGAGCAATGGATATATGATAGTTCAAAGGCAGTGGAGTTCAGTCTGAAGGTTCAAAGAAGGCTTCTTGGAGAAGATGACATATAAGAAAATAATAATGCACATGATGGTTTTGAGAGGAGCAGGACCGGAGAACAGGAAAGCCAGGTAAAAGACCTTCACAGTATCCTCAGGAAGAAGAGAGCTGTTTCCTAGCTTGTTTATGAACAAAGAATTAATTGAAATTTGAAAGGTAGGTGCCAGAGACTAGAACATCCTCTTTAATTTTCTCCGTCAGGTTTCTGACAGTGCCGTCTAGGGTAAGTGATGACCTAAACAGTGGAATTAATAAAAGTGATGCTCAAGGTCTAACCACTTACAGTACTTTGCAAAAGAAAGATAAGTTTAACCTTAAAGTAATAGACATTAGATTTGATGTCAAAATGAGATGAATTTACAAGTTAAAATGTGCCTGTCCCTTGAGTTTATGAGGCATTGTCAATGCACATTATTACTTTTAAGTTACACTTAGACAGTTTTGATTTCTCCTCAGTAATTATCAGTTCTCTCTCAACTTAATCAAACCCTTGAATTTCTTCCCAGGCCTAGATTACAATTTATTCATCTTTTTGTGAAAGCCAGGAGCCACTGGACAAGGCCAGTGACAGTGGGACATCTAAGCTAGTTCAGGTTGTGCTTGGAAAACGCCCCCAGCTGCTCTGCTTGATGCTGGGTTAATTGCCTTCATTAGCGTTCTTACAATAGCCTTTTTTTTTTTTTTTTTTTTTTACATCTTTACTGGAGTATAATTGCTTTACAATGGTTTGTTGGTTTCTGCTTTATAACAAAGTGAATCAGTTATACATATACATATGTTCCCAGTCAGTCCTTGTGAGGAGATCTGAAACTCGCATCCTGGTTCCTTTCTCACTATATCCTGACCTTTAAAATATATCCATTCAGTCTTTTTGCGCAACAGCTCTTGAAGTCTAAAATGAATGATACAAAAAGGAAGGGGGGGGGAATTCCCTGGTGGTGCAGTGGTTGAGAGTCCGCCTGCCGATGCAGGGGACACGGGTTCGAGCCCCGGTCCGGGAAGATCCCACATGCCGCGGAGCGGCTGGGCGCGTGAGCCACGGCCGCTGAGCCTGCGCGTCCGGAGCCTGTGCTCCGCAACTGGAGAGGCCACAACAGTGAGAGGCCCGTGTACCGCAAAAAAAAAAAAAAAAACAAGGGGGGAAAAATATCACTATTTTTTTCCTGTATTCCTCCCCAAACTGTAACCCTTAACTTCTAATCAAGACAGGTTATTCTGACTTCCTAAATTACTAACAGCTAGAGCTTACTTTCTCTTTCTTCTCCAGTGGCTCCCTTAGCCTTCTTTTTTAATGAGTGCTTAATTAACATTGATACACATCCTTTCTGATGAAGCTTGCAGTTTTCACAGTTTGCAGCCTGCTGCAATCTTCCTCATAAAGAGGCTTAGCTTTTAGTTATAAAACTTTAAAACTTGTAGACTTTGGTGAAAGTCTAAAGACAATGTTATATTTTAGTTTCTGTTGCAGAATTTCATGCAGACCGAAATCTTGGTGGTATCAGGCAAGACTCTCTCATTCCCCTACAATCTGTGACATTAACTTGTCATTCATGAAGTGATTAAACTGATTCAAAAGACTTGATTTTCATAAACCTGTCATACTTGCTATTAACCAATGAAGCTTTTTGTTCTATGAGATGTATGTTAATTGATATTTTTAAAATTTTCTTTAAATTTTCCTTACACTGCTTCAACAATATTTAAGTAACCATATATAGATAATATTCATGTGTGTGTTTTGAGTATGTATGTATTTGTGTGCACAGTATTCTGAATTTATTTTAGGTTGTATTGAAGTTTTCAACTTCTGCACCATCAAATGAGTTTAAAGAAAAAAAAAAAAAAAACTATATGATGCTGTTGCCAGCTAACACGGGGAGAAAGAAAGAGAGGGAGAGAGAGATGAGAGACAGAGATACCAGGAAGCATGCACTATTTATTTTATCCATAAATAATTGTACTGGTGTTAATTTCATGTGATGATTTGACTTTATTGAAATATATCAACTTTTATGGCTCATGATGGAACTGTTCACCAATAACTTGTTAGAATTAGGTCTTCTTCTCCCTACCCCAAACCCCTGCCCCAGTGAACTTTCAAGAAAAGGTGTAATTTGATATGGAGTGCGTTAATGTTCTGAGTGTTCCCTAGGGCAGAGGAGCTGAAGCTGTAACAGAGGTATAAGAATGATAAGGTATAAGGGATATCTTTTGTGGGTAAGGTGGTGATGAATAAGCATAGCATATGCTACAGGAAAAGAGAGATATGAACTGTTATAAACATAGAATGAAAGATAATGAATAGAAGCAGAAATAAACAAATGGGACCTAATTAAATTTAAAACCTTTTGCACAGCAAAGGAAACTCTATAAACAAGATGAAAAGACAACCCTCGGAATGGGAGAAAATATTTGCAAATGAATCAATGTACAAAGGATTAATCTCCAAAATATATAAACAGCTCATACAGCTCAATATTAATAAAACAAACAACCCAATCCAAAAATGGGCAGAAGAGCTAAATAGACATTTCTCCAAAGAAGACATAGAGACGGCCAAGAGGCACATGAAGAGATGCTCAACATCACTAATTATTAGAGAAATGCAAATCAAAACTACAATGAGGTATCACCTCAGACCAGTTAGAATGGGCATCATCAGAAAATCTACAAACAACAAATGCTGGAGAGGGTGTGGAGAAAAGGGAACCCTCTTGCACTGTTGGTGGGAATGTAAATTGATACAGCCACTATGGAGAACAGTATGGAGGTTCCTTAAAAAACTAAAGATAGAATTACCATATGACCCAGCAATCCCACTACTGGGCATATACCCAGAGAAAACCATAAAGACACATGTACTCCAGTGTTCATTGCAGCACTATTTACAATAGCCAGGTCATGGAAGCAACCTAAATGCCCATCGACAGATGAATGGATAAAGAAGATGTGGTATATATATACAGTGGACTATTACTCAACCATAAAAAGGAACAAAACTGGGTCATTTGTAGAGACTAGAGACTGTCATACAGAGTGAAGTAAGTCAGGAAAAGAAAGGCAAATATCGTATATTAACGCATGTATGTGGAATCTAGAAAAATGGTAGAGATGAACCGGTTTGCAAGGCAGAAATAGAGACACAGATGCAGAGAACAAACGTGTGGACACCAAGGGGGGAAAGCATGTGGAGAGCGGGGGTTGGTGGTGGGATGAATTGGGAGATTGGGATTGACATGTATACACTAATATGTATAAAATAGATAACTAATAAGAACTTCCTGTACAAAAAATACAATAAAGTTCAAATAAAATAGATAATGAAGAGGGTAACAGTTTGGGTTTTATGGCTCTGATGTTTCAATATATACTGAGTCCCCAAACAAGTGCTAAATTCTTTGTACAGTTAAAAGCCACAATCTTTATTCAGAGAGCTGATGAAATTATTTAAATAAAAAGTGATCATTTGAACTTTCAAAATTAAATCAGTAGGCACCCTTCGCATATTTCCTCCTCAGTTTTCTTGGCATTCTAAAAGTACAAGTCAGCTTAATCATGGATCCCTGTAAATAAAGGAAGAAACAAAGGAGTTAAGGTCATTGAGGAAGCAGCATCTTCTGATACTTTACGTCATTATTATTATGGCATGTTATTCATTGTTTATTGTGCATCAGGTTGGACCACTGTGAATTGCAAATTAAATTTCAAAAACTTAAGTGCATGTACTTGGAGCAGAGGGTTTTTAATGTAAAATAGTGTTGCTCTCACCCAAAAACATCACTTGTCCCAAAGGAAGCAAAAATAAAATCTCTCTAAGAAAAACAATTGTACTACTTAGTGGCCTGAAATGAACGTGTTATGTTAGCTTGTGTATACCCTAAGCAGTGATTTGCACTCCTACCCTCTTTGCATGTCAGAACCTTAACTGCAGTTGTCATTTAGGGTCCCCCTGGTTCAGCCATTGATAATAGATTACAGTAATACTTGGTAGGAACCTTCAGTTTAGGGACTTCAAAAGACTGAATGCACCCTACGGATTGAAGTTTCAGTATAGCTTATTATACCATTAATTTAAGAGTAATGGAATGCAATAAGCAATATATAATATGAAATGGGTTTCTGATATTCTAATTTCCTGCTCAGTCTGATATAGCTGCAGTGCACTGTATCCTTATCTTTTCATCAGGTTGGGTTTGTTCATTTTCTTCCCCCTGTCTCCTAGTGTGTGCCCAGGATGATTGCTGCTTTCAGTCAGGATCCTTGTTATTAATTTTGCAGAGAAACCTAAGCCTTGACTTCAGCAATTACTCAGAGTTCAGATCTCTTTTAAGAGAGTCCTTACCCGCTATCGATGAAGAAGGTTACATCCTGCCTTCCATTGCTTAGAGATCAAGAATGATTTCTTTTTATTTTTGTGGAACAGATATCCTCTGGCTGTTTTAGAACATTTTCTGTTGTTGTGTGTATGCAGCTGCTACCCGCCATAATTTATTCAGCATTGCTTGTTTTTGAGCTGACTTGATACTCTTCCCCACGTTTGGCCCATGAGAGAGAGATGGTGTGGGATTTATCCACCCTGCCTATGGGAGGAAGAGTCAATTCCCAATTGAGTATGGACTGAACAGGATTTCTTGCGAGCAGAGACATTGTGTGCTATCTGAGGAACAACGCGGAACAGCCGTTTAATCTGTCCCTACAAGGATCTGTTTGCACATCCACAGCTGTGTATGCTACACATGTATCAAAGTTCAAGGAATTTTCCCTGCGAACTCTCCTTCAGAGCCTATTACTCTTACATGAGATGATTTGTTTAGACTTGGTTATCAGGTTTTTCAGCCCATGGCTTTTTTTCCTGGCTGTCAGACTGCTTACTCTCAGAGCAGAAACAGGAGCTTCAAGTCCATCATTGTAGTTGGGACTAGCCACCCTTACATACTACTGCAGACTGGCTCTTACAATGGCTATGTTTAATTATGCAGAAAGCTTCATTTATTCAAATACCTCCTTCTCTGGTGATGTCACGTAAGTGAGTTTCCTGCAATTAGTAATATCTTTTCAATTATATGGGAGCTTGGCAAGAGCAACCTTTAGTAGATAAACTATCCCCATTGTTGAAAATTTACTGTAGCAACCTGATTTGCCCATTCAGAAATACACAAAGAGCTCCATGGCCGGTTTTAACGGTCATTGTTCAAGGGAGATCACACAAGACTAGATGTGGCATTTCAATTATATTTTCCGTTCAGCAGGTGATAGAAAGCTGGGATGGACATCTGCTTCTCTATTTCCAGGCCTCTGTGTATCTTATTTCTCTGTTCTCTTGAACAGAGTTGCTCCTGTTCAATGTAACTATGAAGTCTTAGCCATTCTAGGCATCTGTACTTGTTCTTCTACTATCAAGGATCCACTCTGCAAAAAATACTTCCTTTCCTTTTTTTTTAAAGACTTTAATTAAATGTAATCTGGGTAGCTGGGGGATTACAGTAGGATCCCCTTTATGGGAACAAAGTCTAGTTATATGGGCTCAAATCTTAAAATAATGAAATTTCCTGTCCTAGGAGGAACAGGTAATTCTACACATCAGATAGCTCAGTGAATACATCTTTTAAGAAGTATATAAATCATTCAGAGTTGTAGCCTGGTGTTGTCCAGCATTCCCAGTCATTGTTTCCACTGTGACACGTATGACAGATGACATTCATATGCTCAACACATTCCCATGGGCATACCCGGATCTTGACAGAACACAAAACATTTATAGTGAAGTCAGGTGCAGCAATAATTTATAGTCAACACAATTATTAAAGTGGTATCAGTATATGTTGCTCCCCTATGGGCCCTTCAGGAAGGCTGGATGTTAAGTATAAATAATTGATTTCACACTAGCTGTGCCTTAACCCCCTTTTTATATCACACAGCAAAGAGCATAACAGTCCAATGAGTAAGAAAGATATAAAGATATACTTTTGAGCCATTCTAAATTGTTTATGTTATTAGTTTTATTTCACAGACTTTGATATTCTATATAAGTAGCAAATTACTTACAACCACATACCTCACAACCTGTGAAGTCAAACTACCATTGATTTGGAACCCTATGTGCTGGGGCTGAGGATTCAGTTATGGCATTGATTCTGGAGGGTAGCAAACTCTTGGAGCCTCATTGTTGAAGCTGTTAAAATTGAGATCATGACCCTGACCTCACTGCAGATTAAATTAGGTACTTTTTATTTATGTATATTTACTTTTATTAAATATGTTAATGATTATACCTCATTCTTTGGTGCTTCATGATGATACACACAGACATACACAGAACTTCCGTTTGTGTCCTTGGGACCTCTGTAAGATACACATGGTGTTTATTAATCTAACTGATAGACAATGAAACAAACTAAGACTACTTTACTTCACATTAAATAACTTGCCTAAGCTCTGTCTCTTCCCATTCCAATTTGAATATGCCCCAACAGTCCCTACCTCTAGCATGTATACTTTTATACACTTATATTCTTGAGAAGCTTAAGAGAATTTTTAGATCAGAAGTCATTAATATCTTTGCACGGTAAAAAACTATTAAAATGAATTACTGTGTGTTAAAAGAAATAATTTATAATAGGGGATTGGATTAGAAGAAAGAAGAAGAGGAGAAAGAAGCAAGCAATAAGAAAAGAGATAGGAATAAATATACCTTTCTTTATGTAGAGAAAGGCTAATAATTAAGACTCATAGGAATTACTCCTGGGGCCAGTTTTGATATTGTAATAAATGGTCTAGATGAGGGGATTCACACTGAAATATCTCCTAAAAGCAGACTCTGATAAATTATTGATCTGACTTGCTTTGCTGGCAGTTTCATCTTTCTTAAAGTAGAAGATGTTATAGTGGGGAATTGTTACTTTGGGCTTAATTTTAATCTCAAGGGAGAACTGGCTGGAGATCTGGTAGGGAAATCCACACGGAGGCATATCTTTATTTTTTTGTCAAGACAACGAGTCTAGTGGACAAGATGAAGGTATGGGTTGGGTGATAGTAAGGGTGATACAGCAATTGCTTGTTGAATCCAGAGTATTAACTTCTAAATTAGCATCAACCTGGAAAGACCTCTCAGAGGGCCCAACCTTAACAAGGCATGGCCTTAGTCAAGATTTTTATCAATGTTATTAACTATGTCATAGAAGTAACTTATCAGTTGTAGATGATAATGTGACAGGAGGTGAATATAAATAATGCGTAAAGGAAAGAGTTAAGACTTAAAACAATCCTGACAGGCTAAACTCTTGGGCCAAAACCAACATGATAAAGATGTATATCCTGAAGATAAGTTTAAAAAAAATAAAATCCATAATGCCTAGCGATGTTCTTGATGTTACTGATGCAATTATAAATTAGTTTGGTCTTCCTGGAGGGAAATGTAGAGATATACAACCAAAGCTGTAAAAGTATTTATGACTTTTAAACCAAGTATTCAACCTGAGAGACTGAGTCTGAGGAAATAATCAGGAAAATGTTTAATGGCAGACAAGCAAAAACAACAAAAACATGAATAGTCAACTGGTCAAACAAATTTTAGCACTACCATATTGAAATACTAAGCCGTCATTAAAATGATATGGTAAACCTTGTTTATTGACATGCAAACATGTTAATGATAAAGCAGATAAAAAGACTGCGGATGAAGACTGTGTACTTAATTTTTGTATGGTGAGGTTTATGTGTACATGCACATACAAATATGTGAAAACAAATGTGTGTGGAGGGATATCTAGGAATATGTCATTGGTTTCTGTAGCCGATAATTTTAGGAATGAGATTTTCTTCTTTATGCTTATCTGTGTCTTCTAATTTTTCATAACATATGTGTATTGATTGTGTGATAGAAATGTTATCCTAAAAATGTAAGACTGAGGTGACTTCCATTTCAAGTGAACATTTTTCTGGGTTACTTAGAGGGTAAAAGTTACCACCAGAGTGATACAGCAGCTAATAAAAAGGAGGATAATTAGATTGCATAAATAACAATAAAGTTTTAATGAGGGTTGGTGGGAGACAAGTGTCATAGAGCTGTAAACCCACATGGTCATGTGGTATTCCATTACAGGAACCACATTTAAATAAGAACTATAACAATATACATAATTCAAAGGAAGGGAACTTGTCATATAAAGAAAAAAATTTTAACTCAAAATGTTTAGCCACAAAATTGATAACTTGGGGTCTGAAGAGGACAAGCCAGGCCAACTCTGCTTAAATTTGAAGGATAACAGAAGGAAAGAAAGTTTGATTATCTGTGTAGAGCTTTAAGTAAAAGACTTGAACAAATGGACAGAAGATTCAAAGAAGGAGGTATTCAAAAGAATTTCCTGACATCCAAAAAAACTGTGTAGCAAGCTACGGTAGAAATAAATGAATTCCCCATCATAGACCTATCATTTTGGATCCTCTCTGAAGCAAATGATTGAAAACACTGCTCAGAATTATGTTAATCAAAAAGAGAATTTACTGTCTGAGAAATGGCCAGCTTAGTGTAGGCTCAGTCACGCAGAGGCTAGATGCGTGGGTCTGAGGATACCCACAGGATCCACTTCCCCTCCTTTCCTGTGGTTTCATTCTGAAAGCTTGATTTCAGATGGCAAGATTGTTACAGCCCTGTAGAACTCTCATCCTCTGTTTTACATTCGGGGGAAAGAACTTTACCATTAACAGTAGAGTGAAAAGTCCAGACTTGATTCTCCTTAGCCGTAGTTGGCCCCTGTTCCCACTCCTGAACCAATTACTGTGGCCAGAGTGGAGGGGTGCAGGAGAGTTGTTTTATAATTTAAGTCAATCAGGGCCCACCATGCCCCCCAACTGAGGACGGAGTCTAGTTCAGGCAAACCACCTGGGCTGAGGATATGCAGGAGTAGTTTCCAAAAGGTAATCCAGGGTAATCGTTCATCAGGAAAATGGATGAATAGACAGTGTACTGCAGAAATGACAGATGTCTATTAAAACTAGGGTGACAAGTGTAACTGGATGATTTCTTAGGTTCTTTCCAGTGCCAAGATTCTATGAGACTGCGATTCAATTTGCAGTTGGCACTAAGATTTGCAGGGAGAGAAATATAAAAGGATCTATGAAGGGAATTGTTGATGAAATCCAGGGAGATATCACCAGTCTGCAAGAGAATATGGGAAAGCAATGCTGTGGACAGGCAAATGTATTAAAGGGGGAAACGACTTAAAATATAGAAACTCCTCCATAGTTATGAGATTTTGAATTTTGAAAAATTGAGATTCTGTCAGTTAACATGTATCTCTCCCCCAAAGCATTCTCTCTTTACTCATGTATTTTATATAACCACAATGCAGGATCTGTATGTTTCCCTCCTTATATACCATCTGAGCACATGCACGCACACACTCTCTCTCTCTCTCTCTCTCTCTCTCTCTCTCTCTCTCTCTCTCTCTCTCTCACACCCCTGCCTAGCAGTATGCAAAAGAGAAAAAAGCAGCTATCTCTACAAAAGAGAAACACCACCATCCCACACTTATGCAAATTCCTATGCTCTGAAAAATGTGACCAATCATAGATTATTTAGGTTTGACAAATGCCTTTCAAATTTTATATGACCTCTGGAAGGGTTACAACTCATTCACACTCAGAGTAAATCGTTTTAATCAGCTAATCAGATCACTAGCTCCTTAGGGCTGCCAGCTCAGCAAAATTTCTTCTGCAGATTCTTGGTTTTCCTTTGCAAGTGGGAAGACAGTAGGGAGGACAGGGTTTGGGAGCAGATGGTGATTTGGGATACACCTTGGGCAGCTAATAGACCTCTTAGATGTAGGAGAATAGAGTGATGGACACCCAGAAGTAGGGGCTCTAGAAAGACGGTAACAAAGACAATTTTGCCTAGAATCTTCTCAACTCTATAGGGACCAGCTAGAAATAATGAACATCTCTATTTCCCAAGTCACTGCAGCTCCTCCAATATCCCATCATCAAGTCCCTACCCTTTTTCCTCCTAAGATGGTTAGACACAAGGAGGAAGGCAAGAATAAATAGGCTCAACCTAAAACGAGGAAGAGTTTTTATTCATGTGCCTATCTCCTCTTCCTTTCTATTTTTCATACTATTTCAGCTTACAAACCCTGTGATGTGCCTTTTTTAGGATAACTACATGGCATCCCCCAGGAACACCAAGGGCAATGCCCTTGTACAAAACCTTAGTTCATCTGTACTGTATGTGGTTCTGGTTGATGAACCTTAAAAGAGAGGAAATGGAGCTAGAAAAGGTCTAGAAAAGGGCAGATAGAATGATCAGAGGGATAAAAAAAGCTGTATGAAAGCAGATTAAAATGATGAGTTTCCTTCATGCTGACCTTCTACATGAGTATGAATGGCACAGCTAAGGAAAACAGACTAGATGGCCTGCCCCGACAGTACCATAACCGTGGGAAAGCCTCAGGAGTTGGGGGGTACTCTGTTCGTAGCAGGGATACATTTATGCAATTCCCCACCCTTAGGCAATAGTATAAACTAGGTAAATTCAAATGGGTTTTGATAAAGTTGTAGTTGGGAGAACCCATAATGAGTTACCCAAACAAGCCATATGATATTTATGAGTACTTCTTTCCTTTTGGATGTGGATACCTTAAAACAGTGGTCTTCAAGGCTGATTGATCATCAGACTTACCTGGGGGTACTTTCACACTACCTGTAGATTCCATAGCCCTGTTTGAGACTTCAAAAATAAAAATTTCTGGGGATAAGATCCCACAATTTATATTTTAAAACATTTTCCAACTGATTCTGATGTGCATAGGATTTAGGAATACTGGCCTAGAGGCTGACCCCGATACCCTGAAGGCAGCACTGTATAATGGGGAAATAGCACGGCCTGTGAGATCAGGCAGACCTGGATTTAAGTTCTGACTGCTGTATCTCGGAGTGTGACTCAGTCAAGTTACCTACCCTCTTTGAGCCTGAATCTATTTTATAGGATTGGGTATTAAGGATCTGACGCATAGTGGTGCCGAGCAAATGTTAGCCTATGCATCCCCCACCCCCGCCACCCCAACCTCCCACCAGGTCCTAGGGATTGTCAAGCACAGAACCCTGGGCTAGCAGAATTAGGGATTTAAGCTCATGGAGAGTTTTCATACAACCAGGTGTCTGAGAGGGAGAGAAGACAGTTTTATAGAAAGGTGTGAATGTAGACATGCCATCTTTTCTCCTGTGCTGTAGCCCTTCTGCATTTCCAGTTACAGGTAGAAGAAAGAAAGAAGCAGCCTATGTTTCAGAACTGTCAGGTTCCACTTACTGGCTTCGTGGTGTTTTCAGGTCATTTGTCTATATTTTGGGTTTGGGGTTCCTGTTGAGGTCTGTAGCTTTTAAGATTAGTTTATTGATACTTCTGTGAAATTGAAGCTAAAGGGAAAAACCAATCAGTGGGGATCTCAAAATATGTGTGAACACCTGTTGGATCCGTGTGCACTGAAGCAGCTGGTGAGGAAACAGCAGATTCCCCACCAAAGTGCAGTCAAGATCGTGGGAAATGAGCAGAGAGAAGAAAACCAAGGAATGGGAGGAAACAGGGGCTTCCTTCAAGTAGCAGGTGCCAGTGAGGCCAGTGCAGGTGTCCCGAGAAAAGAAAAAGAAAGGAGAATGCCAGGCTTCTGCTGAGCGGGCTGGAGAGGAATGTGAGCTTCTCTGAGATGGGGTGTCCCCTGCCTCCCCCGCACCCCCCGCACACCAGTGACCTGAAATGAGCTCCAGGATCCCTGGGCCCTGCAGCCAGATTCCAGGAACCAGCTCTGCCTGCTAGGAGTCCAGCACTAACCCCAGGATCTGGCTTCACCTGCCAGTGCGTGGGCAACAGCCCCAGAGTCTTCTGGACACTGACTCCGCCCACCAGGGAGCCGGCACTAGCCACAGGGTCCCTAGGATTCTGCAACCAGTCACCTCGCGACCAGGCCCCGCTAAACAGCAGCCAGCAGCACCTGCACAAGGCAGGGCCTGGCGACCGACCAGGCTAGAGGCCAACCAAGCCTACCAGAACTCCCACATAATCAGCCCATCACAACAGAAGGACCCACGCAGCTCTCTTAGGGGGAACCCCTAGAGCATATAGCTTGGGTGACAAGAGGGGAGCGCAGCGCTAGGATGCACAGGGCACCTCCTACAGAAGGAAACTTCTCCAAGGTCTAGAAACATAACTAACCTACCATGAACATAAAAATACAGATGTTTTGGTTTTTAAATAAATCCTCTAAGGTTCTAAAACCACAGGAAAAAAAAAACATCTGAGATGCGAGAACCCTGCTCTAGTGCCCAGTTGGTCATGGGGCTGCAGCTGGGTCTTACGGACAAACAGGTGTTTTCAAAGCCCATTCCCTTGAATGGAAACAAAGACTTGGAGGGAGAGAGCTGCCTTGGGGCTGAGCAGGAAGGACCGTGGAAGCAGTGAACCTATGGCACTGCATCTTCCCCAGGGCCATGCCAGAGGATGGTGTATGTGGGCTGACGCTCTCTCTTCATCATCTCATTTGGAGCCTCTCAGGGGATTCTGTTCAGCAATCTCTATAGGGAACCTGTTTCTGTCTCAGGCCCATAGCTAGTTATTGAGGAAGACTCATGCCTAACAGAACAGAGAACAAGAATGTTCCTGTTCTGTTGTAATTGGGGTCACCACCCAAAGCACAGGTCTGAAGGTGCTGAATACCTGTATTCTAGGTTCCAAGAGCCACCAGCTGGTGTGACTAGAAACCTCCCCAAAGAACTTCCCGAGGAGAGGCTCTCTGAGAACCGAGGTGGAAGCCTAGAGTTAGGAAATCAGCACATGTTTGAGAAAGGGTTTCTGATTTGAGTAGTAGGAGATGAGGTAGGAGGAAAGGTCTAGAGGAAAGCAGAGGGGCCCTTAAGTAGTTCATACTTAACTTGGAAGAGAAGTAAGGGGTGCGTTGTCTTCTGTCCTCTGTTTGAGAAAAGGAATCTAGGTTAATTCTTCTTAATTATACCAGAGATACATATATGTATTCTTAGTTTAATTTATTAAAGGAAAAGATAAAACCCCTTTATCAGAACCCTAAATATACACACACACACACATAAACGTAGGTATACATCACACACATACACAGAGATGTATATATATATATATATATATATGCATGTATGTATGCACATAAATATAACTAGATGTGTGGGTGTATATATATATATATAAAATCTCAAATATCTATAGCAGAGCATGATGTAGTATGATATTGGGATTTTTTTTTTCTAAATGGCTTTTTAGTATTCAGTTTGTCTTTTTTATAGCAAATTATTATTTTTGTTAATCTACACAGTTTGAGATAGACCAGAGAAAATGAAGCATATTGTTAAGAGCCTGGATTGTGGAGCCAGATTGCCTAGGTGTGGCCTTGCACAAACTATTAATGTTTCTATTCCCCAGTTCTTCATCTGTAAAATTAGGGTATAATAGGATTTACTTCACAGGTTTGTTGTGATAATTAAATGAGTTAATACAAGTAAACCACTTAGAACACTACCTGACATTCTGTAAGAGCTATATAAATTTTACAAATAGATGAGGTTTGTTCTTTAACTACTACAGTTAATTCTAACACATGAATACATTGTATTTTATTTAGCAAGTCCCCTACTGATTGACGTGTTGACTCTTCTAATTTTACATCATTACAAACAATCCTGCAATAAATGTTTGATCAATTTATAACACATATTTTGGGAACATGTGTTACAACTAGTATGCCAAATGCTACTATTGCAATACAAGCTTTTGAAATCATATTGATGCTAAGAATTTAATGTAACTTCTTCCTGATTTACACACTTGAGATCTTTTTTCCCATCTCTGAAATGACTGGAGAGAAGCTGTATCCCAAATATTTCATGAGGTGATGTCCCTTTCAACTGTCAGGAGCTCCCCATTCTTTACACTGATATTCTTTTGTTTTGTTGATAATTAATCAGGAACATCAGTGGTGAAATGTCACATAGATATCATTCCAACCCTTCTATATGTAGCTTTAAAGGGAGGATTTTCTCCTTCTCTGCTGGCCCTGTCATTGCCAAGCTTCCCTCTTATTAACCTTGAAGTCACACAGAACAGCCTCTCCTGTGATTTCATCATATCGCCCATCTAAAGAGATGCTATCACACTCCAAAAAAATAAATTAAAAGGACCACATCACCCCCACAGAGGCAGGTCACAGGTTTAATGTCTTTTTTTTTTCCCCCCAATGGGATTTTTTGCCCCACCTGTCACAGACAAGCCTTCACAGACTCCACTATGGGCCTTATTATCATATCAGTTTGCATAGAACACTTTCATTTTAAAAATTGTTTATGAAATTCTCTTTCTTCTGATGAGGCCTGTCTTCTCTGAGCTTTATGGAAAAGGAGTTATCTGTTTTAAAATATTTCTTCAACTTCACGGTGGTGATAACTTTATTAATAGAAATGGTAAAACAAATTTTTGTAAAATCTTTCCAACATCTCTGCAAACTACACAGAGTGAAAAACATCTTTGTCAGATGTATGTGAAAAAATATCCCCACGTGCAGCTTTTCTTGGATTAGCACAGTTGCTAACATACAGGGCTGACCCCAGGCAAGATGCTGAAGGCTGTGGTGTTTGATGTCAGCATCCTGGCCTTTCTCTTCAATGTCCAAAAACCCCTTCACTCCTTTGGCTTACAGATACACTCCTGTTTCTCTAATCCTTTTTCAGCCAAATGCCTGTGCTCTCTCTACTACTGGAAATGTCAGAGACAGTGGACTGGAAATGAGACAGTGGAAGAATTTCCAGGAGGGGGCAATAATTAGCAAGAAAGGATTGTTGGGGGAGACACAGGGTCCAGAGCATGATCTTGGCATGGGATTAAGGAGAGTACACCTGCATTGGTAAAGTGGACCAGTTGTCAGCAGCAGACATTTGAGTAAATGTAGAGTTCTGTGTTATTTCCAAAGCATCAGACACTGGGTTTGCACAATGCTGCAGGTCAAAGCAGGCTGAGGAACAGCCTTTAGGGTAAGTTTGCAAATGAGAAGCTTCCAAGTTTGGGTTGGACTTGAATACAGGCCCACAGTACCAGGATCAAGTAGGTATCAAGTCTGCAAAAGGTAAGACTCTGGAACACATGAGGGTCAAGCGTCTGGCCTCAGGAGCAGGTAGATTTGTTGTATCATGGCAAGTTGTAATGACTAGTTCTTTTTTGTAAAATTGGCTGTGGAAGGGGGTTCCCTTTCACTCAGTTTTATAAAATTCCTGTGTCTGGTAGTGTATGACATGTCCATGCCACTCTCACTTTGTCCCAGCTTACCCTTCCCCCTCCCCATATCCTCAAGTCCATTCTCTAGTAGGTCTGTGTCTTTATTCCCGTCTTACCCCTAGGTTCTTCATGACTTTTTTTTTTTAGATTCCGTATATATGTTAGCATACAGTATTTTTTTTTTCTCTCTCTGACTTACTTCATTCTGCATGACAGACTCTAGGCCCATCCACCTCACTACAAATAACTCAATATGTAAAACAGGTAGCTAGTGGGAAGCAGCCGCATAGCACAGGGAGATCAGCTCGGTGCTCTGTGACCACCTAGAGGGGTGGGATAGGGAGCGTGGGAGGGAGGGAGACGCAAGAGGGAAGAGATATGGGAACATATGTATATGTATAACTGATTCACTTTGTTATAAAGCAGAAACTAACATACCTTGTAAAGCAATTATACTCCAATAAAGATGTTTAAAAAATAAATAAATAAAATAAAATTCCTGTGTCATAGGGTTCCTAGAGAATTTAGGACAGAGTTCTCATCTTTTAGCCCTTCCTGGTCACTGCCATTACTGGTGGAGCCCCTTCTGAAATACTTTGGTTTTGACCAGCTCTGGCACTTTCTGTACACTATATATTGGAGCCCTGGATATACCACCACCCCCCCCAGAGAAATCCTTCAGTCCTGCTGGACATACAGGCATCACTGCCCGTCTTCCCACTCTGAAGCTTCTAACATTACTGGAATGCTGTTATATCCCACTGCTTCCCACCTCAGTGCCTTCTTTGGGTCGGAGTCAAGCCACCCCATCTGTTACAGCACAGCCCTTTTCTAATCCAAGTAGCATCCTCCATCCCTCCCACCCTTGGAGGGAGGACTCCTTAGTTATCCCTTTCAGAGTCTAACTTTCCACACCCAAGGTGTGTACCTCGGCATCAAAAAAAAGCTATCAGCATCTACCTAAAAGAAAGCTCCTTTTCATTATTTTGATTACTCAGAAATATATCAATTAATCTGTCAAGATCTCCCCTTTTACATACATTTGCCTTTCCAACTTTTTCTGTTTGTGAGATAAGAGGATTCTACTCATTACCTGTAAAGGTTTGGAATCAGGCAAAGGATGGGGCAATTCCATGGGGTTTTATTTATTTTTTTGTCTCTTTTCCATTTAAGATAACATTACACCTACTAACCTAGCATGGAGAATAAATGTGATTAAGTTATTAGGGTTCCAGGAAAAAAGTCATAAATGATGGTACGTTATAGCACTGGACTTATTTAAGGTTCCTAGAGGTCTAGTCCTATGACTTCCTGAGAGTGGAAGGTTTTTATCCCAGTATCCAGAGCCTCTTCTGCTCTATCATGATTTTGTCCAGAAGACCCTTCTGCCTTTTCCTGTCTCAGCTGGCGTTTCCATGCTTCCCTCGCTTTCCTCATGCTCTCTCCACTTCAAGACAAACCTTCATCTTCTAACTCTCTCTCACCACTTGTAGGTCTTTATTTTGCATTTTCTGGTACATTTTAATTATTTTTTGATAACATTCATGAATTTTTAAACAATAGACTGCCATTTCTGACATCCCGGGACATTTGCTTTTTATATTATTCCTGCTTTTATTTCTGAAGCTCCTGACAAAAAGATGAATTATAATTCTTTTCCCATATTAATGGAGTTGTCTAAACCAACTTTGATCCAAATTAAAAATGAAAAGGGTGCTGGCTTATTTGAAAACTGAAAAGGCAAGCCATGAGCGCACCATTGACAAATTTTAAAATTAAGTTTGTATTAAAACACCTATCGAATAGGTCTTGGCCCAGGAATCAGCATTTTAATCATCATCCCAGGTAATTTTGACACGGGTGGTATTTAGATCATACTTTTTGAGGCCTCACAATGTTTTCTGTTCTCATATAGATATTTTTATCTAGATCAGTGGGTATTTAAGGTAATCTCCGCTCTTTCAGTGCAAAAGGAGTTACAGTGTTAGATGAAGCATAGTCCTATAAAATGTTCTTTTTGGTAAACTTAACAGAGGAGATTGTTTACACCATGTTGAGCTAAATGTAGAAAAACAGCAAACACTGGTGTTTGAAAGAACCGAGCTCTGAATTGCTGCTCTGCTAGTAATTTTGTGTGTTGTTCGGCAAAAGCCACTTAACTTCTTCCAGCGCCCATTTCCTTATCTGTAAAATGATACTATTAATAATATGTACTTTAGAAGGTTGCTGAGAAGATGAAATTCACTAATGTATGGAAATCACTTATACTTTCTAGCAAACACTAGGATTTCTGCAAATAATATCTATAATAAACTTTGTTGCTTATTTTCTAACTTCTGTATCTATAGCAGATATAACTTTGGGTGCATATATGAAAACTTGCATGCACATACACAGATATACAGAGGAGGGGGAAGGGAAGAGGGAGGGAGGGAGGGAGGGAGGGAGGGAGGAGGAGAGAGGCAGGGGCAGGAAAGGAGGGATTGCTTTTGGAAACTCTCTAGTCTCAAGGGTTACATATCTTACCACACAAAAATTCTAGGTAACTATTTTAGGTACATAAATACAAATGTGTATGAGTGTAATTTGAGAGAGAAAAAAGCTAGAAGTACCTGTGAATTTTATCTCTGTAATAAGCACTTTCATCTTTTGATTTACTCTTCCATCAAGTAAGGGATTCCTTCCCATTGCATCTTTCTTTGGAGGGAGTCCTGCAACTTCCTGTACTCTATCACGGAGGTGCTCCCATATGCATATACAACGCCCTTTTACATGAAAAAAACAAATGGAAAAATACTTTCACATAACCCGAAGAATACAACTTTCGGATCACCCAAGAATGAGTTCTATTTCTCTGTCTGTACTATTTGGGAAACCTCTGTTTGTATCAATGCCCTACAATATTATTTGACCTTTATGACTTAAAAAAGATAAAAATGCGGGCCTAAAAACGAGTTAACAAAGTTGAGGTGTAAAGTGGTAGCCGAAGTGACCCAGAATATGCTTATGTGGATTCCTTTTCACTTGGTTTCATTTCATCCAATCAAAAAAAGAAGCAAATGTAAAAACTATTATAGAAGTTGGAGACTTAGAATCCGTGGGAGAAACATGGCTGTAAACTGAAGACGGTGAGACTGGCCTGGGAGGATCATTCTGAAACCCAGTGGAATTGAGTATGTCACCTCATGAGTAAATATCATTTTCATAATGGGAAAAATAAAGAAAGGCAGGAAATAGCCAAAGCAGCCCCACAACAGCTCAGATCTCACATTTCCAAACAGAGAAAAGCTCTCGGAAAAACTCTTGAGTTATAGTAGCCAATGACTTCTCTGAGCTCTGTTAACCAAAGAGAGCTTCCCCACCATTCCTATTGCCTCTCCTTCTCTCCTCTTTGTTGGGATTCCCATTTAGTCAATTCAGGTTATTCCACTGAGGATGCTAAATTGAAAGTCCTGGGCTGGCATCTCGTTTACCCATAAGCCAGGTAGTGCTGCCAGGGAGCGGGCTGTGGGCTGCATTCCTCTGCGTGCTTGGGCCCTGACCCACAGAGGCTATTAATGAGCAGGCGTTAGTGTCCCTGGTTCATTCAGCCCTTGTCTTCTCTCCTGAGACTGCCAACAAGAGAAGCAATTAGGGCCAATTGTGGTGGTAGTTGGCTGCCTTTTAAAATAGAAACCATCTCGAAATCCGTCTGAGCTTGCCTTACTTTCAGCTTCCTTACAGACTGCAGAGACATTTGGTGACGATGCTGAGAATTACCCAGATTATCCATGGAAGCCTGTAGTAGTCCAATTACCAACACTTGTCTGCGGTCTTATTGTGAACTTTCTCTGAAGTTGGGAAAGGATACTCCACAGTAGGGATGGAGATGATTGTGGGGGGAGTGGGGGGAGGAGAAGGAGGGAGAGAGAAAGCTGTTTGGGGTTTTTTTTTAACATCTTTATTGGAGTATAATCGCTTTACAATGGTGTGTTAGTTTCTGCTTTATAACAAAGTGAATCAGCTGTACATACACGTATATCCCCATATCCCCTCCCTCTTGCGTCTCCCTCCCTCCCACCCTTCCCTGTCCCACCCCTCTAGGTGGGCACAAAGCACCGAGCTGATCTCCCCGTGCTATGCGGCTGCTTCCCACTAGCTATCTATTTCACGTTTGGTAGTGTATATATGTCCATGCCTCTCTCTCGCTTTGTCACAGCTTACCCTTCCCCCTCCCCATATCCTCAAGTCCATTCTCTAGTAGGTCTGTGTCTTTATTCCCGCCTTACCCCTAGGTTCTTCATGACCTGTTTTGAGGAGGAAATTGTTTTCATCAGCAGCTAAAGGCTGCAGTAGATTAGATGACTACCAGAGACTCTGATGTGTTTTAATAACCTTTACCATTGTGGGGAAATGGCTTTTCCACAGGCTGTGGAATCTCCCACCAAGCCTGTGTTCATTATATGTTTGCTATATTGACTTGATAGAGAGTCAGCAGGTTTTGTGTTTTTTTTTTTTTTCCCCCTCAGATCCTATGTTTTCCCCTCCTGAGTTAGATAATACCCAGACTTCTAGGAAACTCTAAACAATAGCTGAAAACTAATGCGTTTATCTGTCACCTGCTTTAACACTTTGAATAGGATTTCCTTGCTTTGCATTTAGAGGAATGATGACCCAATTCAGAACCAACTAGAAAGTGAGGCTAAACTTACAGACAATTATTAAAAGTTCCACCCTTCAGGGAAAGAAAAAGAAACCAAAATGTATTTTCCTTCTGAGCACATTTTCCCTTGTCAGTTCAAAAAAGGATTATGTAGATATCTAGTAAATGCTTCATTTCCATAATAAAATAAGTGATGCTTTCCCTCCTCTTCATTTTAAGTAGAGCTATTGATATGCTATTATTTGGAGTCTATGATCTTACTTACCTCTAGCTGTCTGATAATAAATCAGGAGACATCATTTATGGAGCCAAGAGATGACTACTCAGCTTTACTCAGAGTTCTTCTGAACCCTTAGTCTTATCCATTAATTTCTGCAGGGATAAAGGAACCATATGGGAGAATCTTTTCATTTTTTTCTTCGACCAGGCCCATGTTTACATTCAAACTTCACCTTTTAAAACAATTTCTAAGTACTTCTCTTAAAGTCAGTATCCTTTAAATTACAATATTAACATATATGTAGACCACCATAGCTGTATTTCTAGAATACTGGAAACTGTGCAATTATGCTCATAAACCATTTGCTTGTCTCTTCTAAGAGCATCTGTGTTTCTCTATGATGGCTCATTCTGTAGTTTATAATTTTCATTTTGGAGCATTCTGTACCCTAGGCCATTCTACACTGGGCAATGGCAGCTGTATCTCTTAAGGATTATATTGAAAAATCCTGGGTTCTGCCAACAAAAGACTTGGAAGAAAGGTATAACGATACGTGTGTTTATGTGTTAATGGAGGTGTTTGTATGTTAACCAGGATATCAACTTATATTTCTCTTATTGTTCCCATCACTCATCTTGCTGCTTAGCGTTCACTGCTGACTCAGGAACCCTCTAGTTACTCTGACCCTGCCCTTTAGAGTACAAACAGAGGCTGGTGGCCCCAGACTCGTTTGCAATTTGAATGAATTTGTTCTTCAGGTAGAAGGAGACTCCTCTGCCAGAGTTCCAACCTTCATGTGTTACAGGCTCAGGAAAAATAGGGTTTTACAAATGTTAGTGGGTTGAACAGTGACCACCCAAAGATAGCAAGTTCTACTCCCTGGAATTTGTAAATCTTTTATTTGGAAAAAGGGTCTTTGAAGATGTAATGCAGTTAAGGATCTTGAAATGAGGGCGTTGCTCTGGTTTATTCTGGTGGATCCTAAATGCCATCCCAAGTCCCAGTAGCTAGTTACATGTGTCCTTGTAAGAGACAGGCAAAGAGCTATAATAGACACACGAGGAGAAGACAGTATGAAGACAGAGGCAGAGAAGGAGTGAGTGGTGGGGCCGCAAGCCCCGGAATGCCAAGGCCGCCACTAGAAGCTGGAAGAGGCGAGGAAGGGATTCTTCCCTGGAGTCCCCAGAGAGGGTGGCCCCGCTAGATTTGGACTTCTGGCCTCCAGAATTGTTAGAGAATTAGTTGCTGGTGTTTTAAGCCATGAAGTCTGTGGTGATTTGTTACAGCAGCCTCAGGAAACCAATATGTAAGTTGGGGAAGGAGAGAACACAGGATGTCATATTTTGTAAATATTATGCCTCATAGACTTATTAAATTATCATTTAGGATTTTCATCAGCACCACTCTTGGGCATTACCACCCTTCTCTTTACCCTACAGCTGCATTGTTCTTGTAGCCACTAGTCACATGTGGCTATTGAATAATTGAAATGTAGCTACTGAGACTGAGGAATTGAATTTTTAATGTTGTTTAATTTTAATTAACTTAAATTTTTAAAACTTGCAGTTGATTCTGTTATTGGAAAACTTGTAAGTATGCTTGGTACACGTTAGGTATGTGAATTTACTTTTTCAACTATAAATTTTATGAAATATAAAATTTATCAAATATTATATTTCCAATGAATACTTAATATCCAAATTAAGGTGTGCTCTAAGTATGAAATATATACCACATTTCAAAGACATTATGAAAAAAAAAAAAACTATCTTACCAATAAGTTTAAAATTGATTACATGTTGAAATGGTAATACTTTAGATAAGTTATATTAAATGAAACATATTGTTAAAATTCCATTTCTTTTACTTTTTTAGATTTTTACTGAAAAAATCTAAAATTACATACATAAAGCACATACTCTTTCTTTTGGACCATACTGCCTTACCGTCACTCTTCTGAGTGACCCAGCCAGCTAGTCCTAGCAGTAAATCTGGTTTCCTGTAGCTTATGGACCAAAATATTTACCAATTTGCCATTATCTTGGAAAGAACTATGACCACATCTCCATTCTCTTGGATGGTCAACTTATTTGCCTTTTTGAATGAAAACAATCTTGTTTGGAACTAGAATTTAGAAATAAACATTTAACATACCTTCACTCATTACCTAGCATGTGAAAAGAAAATAATTCAAGATTGCAAGATGGTGTTCTTGACCATGGTTATCCTTTGAGGATGTTTACAGGGTTTGGAGAGTAGATACTCTATCTTGGAGCAGTTGAGTTTCCAGAGCTTTGGAAAAAATATTCCAGTCCCATTTCGCGTATCTCTTGATAGTTCTGTGTGAAACAGCAATAGCAATATTTTTATTATTGTCTTATGTGCTTCATGGATCCTTTTAAATACTTAAAAAAAAAATAACATTGGGTACTTGTGTAAATAGATAAATTCATTTTAATTAAATTGATTTAAATGCCGTTTTACTTGAGAAATACAATAATATTTCTAATTTCTTTACTATTACACTGAATATAGTCTACGTTTTTAAAGAATTACTAGTTTTATACAGTCACCATAGTGAAAAATAACTCAGTAAAACTAGAATTGTAAGTAGAAAGTTTTTTTGTCTACTCATCTATACTGGACTGATTGTAGAGCTGAAAACTATAAGCAATAAAGAACACTTGAGAGAAGAAAACCCCGCCTACTTGGTATTTGAGAGCAGTTCAATTTTGCTTTGCTTCTTTCTCTTCTTGACTCTTCAAATAATGCGTGCTCTCTCATGTGTCCCTCCCACATCACTGCCGCACCCACCCCAGATCCTGCTGACTTTACAGGATACCTAAGAAAGTGAATTGAGAAGTATATCACTTACACTACAAAAACTATAGGAGCTAGAAAGGGCTTAATGTTGCCCTCATTTCACAGATGATGAACTGTTTAGAGTCAGACCAAGACTACAGCAAAGAGTCTTCTGACATCACACCTAATTTTCTTTCTGCTAAATCATATTTTTCTACTACAAATGACCTGACAATACCCTGAATGTTATTTTCTTACATGATCTCCTAACTTCCCAAAGAATCTGATCAAAAACGAAAGGCCAGCTGTTGTGAAAATTATAAACTGGTGGGGGATGCTCTGACCCTAGGATAGCTGTGGATATCTGCTGAATTTGCAGTGTGCTCTCTGCTCACTCACCCCTCATACTTTACCCAGAATGTTTGCTGTTAAAATAAGGTCATGTTTGTAAGATAGGCACCCTAAAACACAGGTAGTTCCTACAGTTGTAGTTGCTGTGTCCACTGGTATTTATAAAGTCCCATGTAAAGTTTCTAAGAGGATAACTAAACTCTTAGTCATATACAAGTATTCTGGACTAGAAGATTAATATATATGCTTCAAGTTTTTAAAATTAAACTTATTATTTAATATAGTATTCCAACTTTCAAGCTAAATGCTTATTACATGATTTTATGGATTCTGACATAATAGCAATATTTAAGGTGCACTTTGAAGAAAAATTAATACCTAAGTCCATATTGTCACACTTATAAACACTTAATAAGTGCTATGTATTTAATATCTAAGTTTACTTTTCTGTGTTCATGCATAAACTTCAAAGCTGCATATTGGCCTTCTTAAAATGTTTCTTTCCACTTGACATCTTCCTAGATTATATTTGATGTCCTGTTTGTTCTAATGACCTGATTGTTCGTCCACATGCAGAGATCTTACTACAGTGGGTATATTACTGGGTAGTTTGTATGTGGTCTTGATGACTCAGTCAGGAAAAGCACACATAACCAGAGGTGTTTGAATGGCTCCAGATACTGGTATGTACTTGTTATATCTACATCCTTGGGCTAGTTGCCTTTCTGAGCTTTATATGCCTAGTCTGGAAGGCTAGGATCGTTCTAGGACAGCCTACCTCATGGAGTTGTGAGATGATATGGGATAGTATAATATATTCATGCACACTGTAAAATAAATTTACTATAAGACACTAGTCATTGCATTAGAGACTCTAATCTAAAAAGGTATTGAAAGCAAAGGGAAGAGAAGTAAGAGGGAGGGAGAGAACAATATGAACTAAAGAGATAAGTGATAGAGAAGACCAGGGACTTAGAATGAGTCATGCTTAGAGTCGTGGCATTGATGTGGGGGTCTTATTTTTTTCCTTAAAAACTTGGTGCTTCAGCTCACTGTGTATGGCTATGAAAAATGTATTAGATGTTTTCTTACATATTGCAGTAGCAGATTGTGATAGATTGGACAGTGACATTAATCTTATTCTTGGTGCATTATTAAAAAAGATTATGCATGCATACACAGTGCTTTGTAAACTGTAAACATGCATTACACTCGTATGGCTTATCACTTTATTGTCAAATGGTGGGTGTGTGTATAGTTTCGGTTGTTGAGTGCAGCTTGCATTCATTGGACAAGGGGGTCTTGTAGATTAAAATGGAGGGCTGCCTGTGACAGGTGATTCTGGGAAGCTACTGTTCCAATCTTTTAAATATCTTGATGTTCATTAAAAGTCCTTTGTTTTTATATGTAAAGTTAGGATCAAAGGTGGGAAAAACAGAAAGAAATAATTCCTTTAGTTGCAGAGTGGATATCCTGTGAGAAACATTTGTGAGGATTATTTTTAACATCTTTATTGCAGTATAATTGCTTTAAAATGTTGTGTTAGTTTCTGCTGTATAAAAAGTGAATCAGCTAGACGGATACGTATATCCCTCTATCCCCTCCCTCTTGTGTCTCCCTCCCACCCTCCCTATCCCACCCCTCTAGGTGGTCACAAAGCCCGAGCAGATCTCCCTGTGCTATGCGGCTGCATCCCACTAGCTGTTTTATATTTTGTAGTGTATATATGTCCATGCCACTCTCTCAGTTCATCCCAGCTTACCCTTCTGCCTCCCCATGTCCTCAAGTCCATTCTCTACATCTGTGTGTTTATTCCTGTCCTGTGCCTAGGTTCCCAGAACCGTTTTTTTTTTGTTTTTTCAGATTCCATATATATGTGTTTGCGTGTGGTATTTGTTTTTCTCTTTCTGACTTACTTCACTCTGTATGACAGACTCTAGGTCCATCTACCTCACTACAAATAACTCAATTCTGTTTCTTTTTATGGCTGAGTGATATTCCTTTGTATATATGTGCCACATCTTTATCCATTCATCTGTCGATGGGCACTTAGGTAGCTTCCATGTCCTGGCTGTTGTAAATAGAGCTGCAATGAACATTGTGGTACATGACTCTTTTTGAATTATGGTTTTCTCAGGGTATATGCCCAGTAGTTGGATTGCTGGGTCGTATGGTTGTTCTATTTTTAGTTTTTTAAGGAACCTCCATACTGTTCTCCATAGTGGCTGTATCAATTTACATTCCCACCAACAGTGCAAGAGGGTTCCCCTTTCTCCACACCCTCTCCAGCATTTATTGTTTGTAGATTTTTTGATGATGGCCATTCTGACCGGTGTGAGGTGATACCTCATTGTAGTTTTGATTTTCATTTCTCTGATGATTAGTGATGTTGAGCATCCTTTAATGTGTTTGTTGGCAATCTGTGTATCTTCTTTGGAGAAATGTCTATTTAGGTCTTCTGCCCATTTTTGGATTGGGTTGTTTGGTTTTTTTGTTACTGAGCTGCATGAGCTTCTTGTAAATTTTGGAGATTAATCCTTTGTCAGCTCTATCACATTGATTGATTTGCATATATTGAAGAATCCTTGCATTCCTGGGATAAACCCCACTTGATCATGGTGTGTGATCTTTTTAATGTGCTGTTGGATTCTGTTTGCTAGTATTTTGTTTAGGATTTTTGCATTTATGCTCATCAGTGATATTGACCTGTAGATTTTGTGTGTGTGTGTGTGTGTGTGTGTGTGTGTGTGTGTGTGGCATCTTTTTCTTGTTTTGGTATCAAGGTGATGGCCGCCTCGTAGAATGAGTTTGGGAGTGTTCCTCCCTCTTCTATCTTTTGGAAGAGCTTGAGAAGGATAGGTGTTAGCTCTTCTCTAGATGTTTGATATAATTTGCCTGTGAAGACACCTTGTCCTGGTCTTTCGTTTGTTGCAAGATTTTTAATCACAGTTTCAATTTCAGTGCTTGTGATTGGTCTACTTATGTATTCCATTTCTTCCAGGTTCAGTCTCAGGAGGTTGTGCTTTTCTAAGAATTTGTCCATTTCTTCCAGGTTGTCCATTTTATTGGCATAGAGTTGCTTGTAGTAATCTCTCATGATCCTTTGTATTCCTGCAGTGTCAGTTGATACTTCTCCTTTTTCATTTCTAATTCTGTTGATTTGAGTCTTTTCCCTTTTTTTCTTAACGAGTCTGGCTAATGATTTATCAATTTGGTTTATCTTCTCAAAGAACCAGCTTTTAGTTTTATTGATCTTTGCTATTGATTCCTTCATTTCTTTTTTGTTTATTTCTTTTTTTTTTTTTCTTTTTTGCGATACGCGGGCCTCTCACCCTCGCGGCCTGTCCCATTGCGGAGCACAGGCTCCAGACATGCAGGCTCAGCGGCCATGGCCCATGGGCCCCGCCACTCCACGGCATGTGGGATCCTCCCGGACCGGGGCACGAACCCATATCCTCTGGATTGGCAGGTGGACTCTCAACCACTGCACCACCAGGGAAGCCCCTTTTTTGTTTATTTCTGATCTGATTTTTATGATTTCTTTCCTTCTGCTAACTTTGCGTTGTTTTGTTCTTCTTTCTCTAATTGCTTTAGGTGTAAGTTTAGGTTGTTTATTTGAGATTTTTCTTTGTTCTTGAGCTAGGATTGTATTGCTATAAACTTTCCTCTTTGAACTGCTTTTGCTGCATGTCATAAGCTTTGGGTTGTTGTGTTTTCATTGTCGTTTGTGCTAGGTATTTTTTGATTTCCTCTTTGATTTCTTCAGTGATCTCAAGTTATTTAGTAGCATATTGTTTAGCCTCCATTTGTCTATACTTTTTACAGTTTTTTTCTTGTAATTGATACCTAGTCTCATAGCGTTGTGGTCAGAAAAGATACTTGGTATGATTTTAATTTTCTTAAATTTACCAAGGCTTGATTTGTGACCCAAGATTTGACCTATCCTGGAGAATGTTCCATGAGCACTTGAGAAGAGAGTGTCTTCTGTTTTTTTTGGATAGAAAGTCTTATAAATATCAGTTAAGTCCATCTTGTTTAAGTCCATCTTGTATCATTTAATGCTTGTGTTTCCTTATTTTCATTTTGGATGATCTGTCCATTGGTGAAAGTGGGGTGTTAAAGTTCCCTAGTATGATTGTGTTACTGTCGATTTCCCCTTTTATGGCTGTTAGCAATTGCCTTATGTATTGAGGTGCTCCTATGTTGGGTGCATAAATATTTACAATTGTAAAATCTTCTTCTTGGATTGATTCCTTTATCATTATGTAGTGTCCTTCTTTGTCTCTTGTAGTAGTCTTTATTTTAAAGTCTATTTTGTTGAGTTATTTGTAGTTAGGTGGATGGACCCAGAGTCTATCATACAGAGTGAAGTAAGTCAGAAAGAGAAAAACAAATACTGTATGCTAACACATATATATGAAATCTAAAAAAAAAAATCATGGTTATGAAGAACCTAGGGGAAGGACATGAATAATGACGCAGATGTAGAGAATGGACTTGAGGACACGGGAATTGGGAAGGGTAAGCTGGGATGAAGTGAGAGAGTGGCATGGACTAGTGTATATTACCAATGTAAAATAGATAGCTAGTGGGAAGCAGCCGCATAGCACAGGGAGATCAACTCTGTGCTTTGTGACCACGTAGAGGGGTGGGATAGGGAGGATGGGAGGGAGACACAAGAGGGAGGAGATATGGGGATATACGTGTATGTGTAGCTGATTCACTTTGTTTTAAAGCAGAAAGTAACACACCATTGTAAAACAATTATACTCCAATAAAGATGTTAAAAAAAAAAGTCTTTGGTAAAATAAACATCCCCTTGTTTTTAAAAGTCAGTGAAAAAATAAATAAATAAAGTCTATTTTTTCTGATATGAGCATTGCTACTCCAGCTTTCTTTTGTTTTCTATTTTCATGGAATATCTTTTTCCATCCCCTCACTTTCAGTCTGTATGTGACCCTAGGTCTGAAGTGGGTCTCTTGTAGAAAGCATATATATGGGTCTTGTTTTCGTATACATTCAGCCAGTCTATGTCTTTTGGTTGGAGCATTTAATCCATTTACATTTAAGGTAATTATCTATATGTATGTTCTTATTACATTTTCTTAATTGTTTTGGGTTTGTTTTTGTAGGTTTTTTCCTTCTCTTGTGTTTCCTGCCTAGAGAAGTTCCTTTAGCATTTGTTGTAAAGCTGGTTTGGCGGTGCTGAATTCTCTAGCTGTTGCTTGTCTGTAAAGGTTTTAATTTCTCTGTCAAATCTGAATGAGATCCTTGCTGGGTCAAGTAGTCTTGGTTGTAGGTTTTTCCCTTTCATCACTTTATGTCCTGCCACTCACTTGTGGCTTGCAGAATTTCTGCTGAAAGATCAGTTGTTATCCTTATGGGGAATCCTTTGTATGTTATTTGTTGCTTTTCCCTTGCTGCTTTTAATATTTTTTCTTTGTATTTATTTTTTGGTTAATATGTGTCATGGCGTGTTTCTCCTTGGATTTATCCTGTGTGGGACTCTGTGCTTCCTGGGCTTGATCGACTACCTCCTTTCCCCTATTAGGGAAGTTTTCAACTATAATCTCTTCAAATATTTTCTCAGTCCCTTTCTTTTTCTCTTCTTCTCCTGCAACCCCTATAAATCGAATGTTGTTGTGTGTAATGTTGTCCCAGTGGTCTCTGAGACTTTCCTCAATTCTTTTCATTCTTTTTTCTTTATTCTGCTCTTCGGTAGTTATTTCCACTATTTTATCATCCAGGTTACTTATCCATTCTTCTGCCTCAGTTTTTCTTCTCTTAATTCCTTCTAGAGAATTTTTAATCCCATTTATTGTGTTGTTCATCATTGTTTGCATGCTCTTTAGTTCTTCTAGTTCCTTGTTAAACGTTTCTTTTTTTTTCTCCATTCTATTTCCAAGATTTTGGATCATCTTTACTATCATTACTCTGAATTCTTTTGCAGGCAGACTGCCTATTTCCTCTCCATTTGTTTGGTCTGGTGGGTTTTTACTTTGCTCCTTCATCTGCTGCATATTTCTCTATCTTCTCATTTTGCTTAATTTACTGTGTTTGCGGTCTCCTTTTTTTTTTTTTTTTTGTGCTGTGTGGGCCTCTCAACGTTGTGGCCTCTCCAGTTGCAGAGCACAGGCTCTGGACACACAGGCCCAGCAGCCACGGCTCACGGGCCCAGCTGCTCCGTGACTTGTGGGATCCTCCCAGACCAGGGCACGAACCCGTGTCCCCCATGTCGGCAGGCAGACTGTCAACCACTGCACCACCAGAGAAGCCCTGGGGTCTCCTTTTAACAAGCTGCATGTTTGTAGTTCCCGTTGTTTTTGGTGTCTGACCCTAGTGGATAAGGTTTGTTCCGTGGGTTGTGTAGGCTTCCTGGTGGAGGGGACTGGTGCCTGTGTTCTGGTGAATGAGGCTGGATCTTTCCTTTCTGTTGGGCAGGACCATGTCCAGTGGTGTGTTTTTGGGTGTCTGTGAATTTATCATGATTTAGGCAACCTCTCTTCTAGTGGGTAGGGTTGTGTTCCTATCTTGCTACTTTTTTAGCATGGAGTGTTCACACTGGCACTTGCTGGTCATTGAGTGGAGCTGGGTCTTAGTGCTGAGATGGAGATCTCTGTGAGAGTTCTCGCCAATTCTTATTCCTTGGGGCCAGGAGGTCTCTGGTGGTCCAATATCCTCAACTCAGCTCTGCCATCTCAGAGGTTCAGGCCTGAAACCTGGCCAGAGCACCAAGACCCTGTCAGCCACATGGCTCAGAAGGACAGGGAGAAAAAAAAGAAGGAAAAATAAAATAAAATAAAGCTATTAAAATAAACAATAAAACAATATTATTAAAATAAAAACATTTTAAAGTAATAAGAAAAGAAGAGAGCAACCAAACCAATAAACATATCCACCAATGATAACAAGCAGTAAAAACTATACTAAGAAAACATAAAAATCAGAAACTAGTTAGTCACATACAGCAAACCCCAAGTCTACAGTTGCTCCCAAAGTCCACCACCTCAATTTTGGGATGATTCGTTGTCTATTCATGTATCCCACAGATGCTAGGTACGTCAAGTTGATTGTGGGGATTTAATCCGCTTCTCCTGAGGCTGCTGGGAGAGATTTCCCTTTCTCTTCTTTGTTAGCACATCTCCTGGGGTTCAGCTTTGGATTTGGCCCCACCTCTGCATGTAGGTCTCCCTCTGGCATCTGTTCTTTACCCAGACAGGAGGGGGTTAAAGGAGCAGCTGATTCAGGGGCTCTGGCTCACTCAGGCCCAGTGGAGAGAGGGGTACAGAATGTGGGGTGAGCTCGTGGTGGCAGAGGGCAGCCTGACTTTGCAACAGCCTGCAGCGTGCTGTGTGTTCTCCTGGGGTAGTTGTCCCTGGATCATGGGACACTGGCAGTGGCGGGCTGCACAGGCTCCAGGGAGGGGAGGTGTGGTGCTAAGGCTGCTGCTGCAGCCACCAAGAAGCCTGTGTGCAAGCCGTGTGCTTGCACACAGGCTTCTTGGTGGCTGCAGCAGCAGCCTTAGCACTTCATGCCCGTCTTAGGCATCCGCACTGATAGCTGTGGCTTGCACCCATCTCTGAAGCTCGTTTAGTTGGTGTTGTGAATCTCCTCTCCTTGTGCACCCCAAAACAATGGTCTCTTGCCTCTTAGGCAGTTCCAGACTCTTTCCTGGACTCCCTCCTGGCTAGCTGTGACATACTAGCCCCCTTCAGGCTGTGTTCACACAGCCAACCCCAGTCCTCTCCCTGGGATCTGAATTCCAAAGCCCGAGACTCAGCTCCCAGCCTGCACTCGCCCTGGTGGTTGAGCAGACAAGCCTCTCGGGCTGGTGAGTGCCGGTCGGCACCGATCCTCTGTGCGGGAATCTCTCTCCTTTTCCCTCTGCTCCCCTGTTGCTCTGCTCTCCTCCGCGGCTCCAAAGCTTCCCCCCTACCGCACACCCCCCGTCTCCACCAGTGAAAGGGCTTCCTAGTGTGTGGAAACTTTTCCTCCTTCACAGCTTCCTCCCAGAGGTGCAGGTCCCATCCCTATTTTTTGTCTCTGTTTTTTCTTTTTTCCTTTGCCCTACCCAGGTATGTGGGGAGTTTCTTGCCTTCTGGGAATCTGAAGTCTTCTGCCAGCTTTCAGTAGGTGTTCTGTAGGAGTTGTTCCACACATAGATGTATTTTTGATGTATTTGTCAGGAGGAAGGTGATCTCCACGTCTACTCCACCATCTTGAATGTCCTCCTTGTGGGGATTTTTAAATTTGCTTTTTTGAATCCTAATAGTTTAGTGGTTTTCACATATACTTTTGTATTTTTATTGCTGTTATCATTAACCATTTGTTTTTTTGCTCTTCTCTTTATAAAGTATATTTCCATTTGTTGTTCATCCTAATCAGTGCCTTCTTCAGTCATTATGCCAGATGACCTCTGAAAGTAGCCCTAAATGGACATGTAAACATGATATGTGAATAGTAGTTCAGTCTGATATTTCCTTTGTATACAGAGTTTTCTGCAAAGCAATAACGAAAGCTTTTTGCCCTTTTCAAACCCTCCAGTCCTTAGGAGGTTATTTTCAGTGAAGTGGTGAGAAGGAAGAGTTCAAATAGGATTGATTTAACAGAGCTATGATGTGAAAAATCTCGCAACACACTGTCTGCTTGAAGTGGCCAATCATGGAAGCCTTAAACTCAGAGTGGGGAAGGAAGCTGAGGCATCCCAAAGAGGTGCCTGAATTAAAGAATGACAGCAGCTTGCCATTCCTGTGTAGAGAAATAAAAGTATTACAGGATAAGCAATAGGCAGACACATTTGAAGGAATCATCATCTGTGAGCTACAAACAGCCTCAGCCATAAATTTAATGCAGGTAAATGTCCCCACTATTCTCCCCCAACCAATGACCCAAGAAATTAAAAGAAAACCTTCATATTTATTTTGTTTATCTCTCTACTTCCTCCATGGGATCTATTTTCTCTTCCTTACCAGTATTTTATTCCTATCATCACAAAATTCTACTCTCTTTAATATTTTAATGGTGTATTTGGTTTCTTTCTTTTGTGTTATTAACTAGTCTCAAAGAGTATTGTTTACCTATGTACTCTTTAAAGCTGCTTATCAGGGCATGACAAAACAGGGTATGACAAATTTTAGAAAGGGGTTTTCTAAGAGATTATAGTAGTCATCCAGTATTCACAGGGGATTGCCTCCAGGACCCCTGCCCTCATACCAAAATCCATGGATGCTCAAGTCCGTTATAAAATGGCATAGTATTTGCATATAAGCTACACACATCTTTCCATATATTTTTAAATCATTTCTAGATTATTTATAATACCTGGTACAGTGTAAATGCTATGTTAATAGTTGTCAGCATGCAGCAAATTCAAGTTTTGCTTTTTGAAACTTTCTAGAATTAAAAAATAAATATATTTTTGATCCATGGTTGGTTGGTTGAATTCAAGAATGCAGAGCCCGAGAATACAGAGGGCCGACTGTAATGCCTCACAAGTGTGGCAGTAATGACAGCTAGTATGTGGGATTGCAGATCACTGAAATGCAATGTGAAATAACTAAATGAAATGTTAGCAATGCATCCTGCTAGAATTGTGCGAATGGGCAGTACTGAATTTTTTGGTGGTTGCCTCTGTACCAAGATCACTTACCCCAGTAAGGCAAATCTAGAAACTTGGTTATCGGTGGCATGACATGCATTCATGAAACGTGCAGGAAATTGCTTTGCAGATGAGAATTCCAGTTTAAACAATATCTTTTTTATTAAAAAGGTATGTGTGTATGAGTATGTACACAAATATAGGGAATGACTTTAAGCATAAAGAAGAAAATAAATAGGTATAATCCCATCCCTTGGAGAGAACTGCAGCTTTTCTAATGTTTAGCTCTATAATCTATGTATACGTAAGTATATCTTCTTTAAAAAGAAGGTGGTGTAATATGCACTTTGATTTATAACCTGCTTTGTCTGGAGTACATTGAGACATGAAGGAATTAGAGGAAATGTGTACACAGATCTTTGAAGTGTGTCTGTGACTGAGCTTGGAAGTAGATTGCAGGGACAGGGTAGGACTGAAGGATGATTGTCTTGAGATGATGAAAATGAATCGGATCCAAAGAAACTACGAAACTGGGCTTTTGTGGAATGATGCCACCTCCTCTTTAGTAACAAGTAAGAAGAAGCGTGTAGATGCAGGTGGGTTTATAAACAGATAAAGTGACAAGAAAATGAATAAAGTTGGTATGAGTGATTTGTTCTTGTCTTTTCTAATGAAGTCCAAGAAAAAGTCTTCAATTAATTGAAAATAGAACAGGGAAGGTAGGGGTTTTGAGGAAAGAAGAGAATATATGAAAATGTTTTTGGTGAATAAAAGAGTGAATTTTCTAGTACGCTATGGTAAGATTGCCAGACAGTATTGAGTGCCTATTTGAAGTTCATGATCATGCAGTTAAAATGAAACCAGTTGGCTTAGCTGTTTAGATGCAAGGACAGAAAAGGTGAATGGTATACAATTGACCTTCGAATAACATGAGTTTGAACTGTGAGGGTCCACTTAAATGTGGATTTTTTTTTCAGTAAATTCTACAGTACATATTACACCATCCATGGTTGGTTGAATCCTCAGATGCAGAACCTCGGATACAGAGGGCTGACTATGGGACTTGAGCATGATTGGATTTGGGGTATTGGTATCCAGAGTGGGTCCTGGAATCAATCCCCTGCAGATACCACGGGGTGAGTGTACTTCTGTCAGAGTTGGACTTTTGCCAGGTGACAGTAACAGAGGAAGCTAAGAGCATTTATAAGAGAATGTAAGTATTCACAGAAAAGCAGGAAAGTAGAGACAGAGGAGGGTAAATGGGATATCTTGGAAATCAAAGAATTGTAGCAGTTGGAGTACCAGAGCAAATCGGGGGGTTTGTTTAGTAAGTAGTCAAATATCAGAATGATGAAAATTGAGTTTCTTATGAGCACAAAGTGCAGTGTGCTCTTGACCATGTACTTGAATTGATGGGAGGCAATAGAGGAAAATGAATACTTGAAGGAAAAGGAGAAGTGAATTGAAGGATTCATTAATGTGGACATTGAATTCACTGTGAATAATGGCAACCGCTGTGGTGAAGAGGAGCTGTGTGGTATAGTTTTTTGAGGAAATAAAGGGAGTGACAAGAGATAAGGTAGCGACTGCAGCAAGTCAGGGTAAGACTGTGATTTATCGAGATGATGTGCATTTTAAAGAAGGAGTGGTTTTTGTAAGAGGAGGGGGTAATAATAGTCTGGAAGCCACAAGGGGAAGCAAGGAGGACACTAACTAACCTCACTTTCTGACCCTAACATAACAGAGTGTATAAGACAAAACACGGTCACTACTTGAGAAGGTTAGGGAAGAAATTTTGTTCTCAGAGGAGAATTAGGTTTCAGCTAAGATAGGAGGTAAGGGGAATGTTCCGAGAAACTAATAATAGAAAGAAGCTTGGGAGAGTGAAGAGGTGGGAACTGAGCCTGAATCGGAGATGAGCAGAAAAATAGGGAGGTGGGTCTGGGTAAAAACAAGTGCTCAGAGAGATCTAGGTTACTGCTGGTGACTGAGGCAAGCAAGGATGAGAGGTGTTGGATCTGAGACAGTATCCACAGGACTGTCGTTCTCTGAGTATGATGGGACTTCTGAGGCTGTAGAGCCCCTAAAGAAGGGGAAGGGCTGAGCCAATGCAGCCTCTCTTCATCATTTCTGCATATGGGCTTCCTCATAAAGTTTTATCTAAAGGGAGTGTCATATGGCTTTAAACAATTTTAAAAACTACTATTCCAGGCCATCCCTCATCAAGCCTAATGTAGACAAATCCCTAGATAATCAAGAAAGGGACAGATGAACTTTTGTTCTCACATTTTCCCTTTTACACTGAAATGGTAGATTTGATCATAATTGGGTCTGTGGGTAAGAATTGAGGCAGAGGAAGCAAAAATTATCAGGAGACAGGGAGTCAAGTTGAATAAGCAGAGAGCTCTGATTTTGTTTTTCTTGTCAGACAAGATGTTGGATTTCTTGCCATGGAATAACATGGCAAGCTGCGGACAGCCCTATCCATTAGGAAAGATTTATACACATCAACTTTCATTCCAGGCTGAAAAGAGGGCTGAGAGCTGGGACAGACATGTCTTAATGGTACTGATTCACAAATAAGTTGACATATGCCCCGTTCCCCTCCCTCTCCACTCTGTACAGCAGATGACAGCGGCTTCTATTAGCTAACATTGCATTTGGTGGACAAAGTTTAGGCAGTAAGACAGGCCATTTTACTCTTCCCTAGACTAGTTATTTTCCATCACAGAGGCTGTGCTATCAGGGACATCGGGGCTTTTCGTCACCCCCAATCTCCTCCTCCTCCTTATTCTTTTTTTTTCAAATCCAAAGTAACAGCATCTGGATAATTAGAATGATTAGCGTAGAATGATTAGCATTCTTCTATAGCTAGAATTCTTGAACATTTGTGTTGGCTGAGGTAATGGAATTTCCCCTCATATAATGTCCTATCTTCAGCAATGCTCAGAATCATAATTTTCCTATGATGAGAACTCAGTTCTCCCTTTTGGGGCAAAAATCCAAGTTATCTCTAAGCATAGATGAGAAGTAATTTCCTAAACCAACACTTGTCAGAAAAGTTTCTCTTTCAGAAGTTTGGGTTTTTTTTTTAAATAAATTACTCTATTATCACTGTGCTTACTTGATCATGCCAATTAGTCTATAATATTAGATATAATTTTGATGTTCCCCTTCCTATCCATCCCATTGGACTGACTTTCTCCTCCCTGTCCTTCAGTTCTTCCTCAGAAAAGATTTCCATGATAGCCCTTAGACCAGGTTATGTGCTGTTGTCATTTGTACCCAGAACACTATATATTTTTTCTTATCTTATCATTTACATAATTTTTTTATTATTGCTTATTTTGTTATCTCTTTGTCTATAAGAGAGGAACATATACCTTGTTAATTTTTATATCCCCAATATCTTGTCTCAAATATACGCTTAATGAATATTTATTGAATGAATAAATGACACATTTTTGAATTTGGAAAATTTATTAATAAGAATTCATCTTGAAACTGCTCATGAAATTACTTAAAAGTAAATTCTCTCACCTTCAACAGATTTATTTATTTTCTTTTCTAACACTAGGCTCATTTCAGTACCAGATATTCAGAGGGCACTCAATGTTTGTTGATGGGACAGTAGACGTACATTGATAGTGGGTATCCAAAGTTGGGAAAGGTGAGTTCTGAAAATAAAACCAATGGCATAGTCCTTTTGGAGGCTTAAATAGCTCCATGTTTACAAGAAACTGCTTCAGAGTTTCACTTCTAGTTCTTTTACCTCCACCCTCTTTCTTCCTCCACTGTGTCTGAAGAAACTAGTTTTTACTATTAGACTATTTTTATTATTTTCTCCATTCAGGTAATGTCTAGTGAATATTCCTGAACAGATTGATTTTGATCAAGAAAGGAGACATTTATTCAGAAAACACACTCATTTCCTACCTTCCATAAACATTCCGTTGAACTTCAAGTCAGGATATAGTACGTATGCTCAGGAAGCGAAATTGGTTCCTGCTGTGCTAAAGGACAAATCAAAAAGTGTGTTCTTGTGGATGTGAGGCAGTTGTTTCACATAAGGGACAGGATTATGAGTGACAGAACTGTGAGTTGTGGCAGTTGAGGTGTGAAATAGAAAGGCTAGCATCAAATCCAGATAATCAGTGTAAAACCAGAATTCTGTGCAGATGTCTCTGCGGGAGTAGGATTATCAGGTAAGGAACAGGCACAGGTAAGCAGGTCAGGTTTTTAAAAAAGGAAAAAGGTACAAAGATCTTGCTGTCAAGTGAACAAGAGCCTTCACCTGCCTTCCTCTCTAGACTGGGACCCATAGTGTGACTGAATCAGGTGTGGTTTGGCAACAGATGATGCTTGCCATACCCTGGCCTTTGCCATCGAGTCTTTTGTCTTGTAGAATCCACCCACAGAAGAATATACCTGATGTAATGAATTATTTGATGTTTAGGTTCAGAACAGATTTTGATAATTTTGAAATGTCAGCGAGTATTTTAAATGTAAGTTGGCCAATGAGCCTATATTTCAGATTTTATATCCTCTTGGAAGCTCTGTTACCCTCATTTTATTGAGGGCCCGCTATCTACAGAGTACTGAGATATCTACTGGCTCCAGTACCCTTGAACTAAAGATTATATTCTAGTAGAGTGAGAACAGATATGTAATCAGAAATTCTATATAGTGTATAAAGAGAACATGGAGGAAAAGTACTAAAAGCCAGTCTACAGCTTCAGAATAGGCTGCTTGAGCATGGTAGCTAAACTAATTGTTTACGGATGAATGTGATTTAGCCTTGTGAGGAAGAAGGGGAAGCTATTCTAAGTACAGATAATTTTGTGAACTGGGTATGGAGATGTGTGTGTGTGTGGTGGCGGGGTGTAGGGTAATTAAAAGCCTCTCCAAAGACTATCGGAAAGGTAATGGCGAGTTAATGAAGGCTTTGATTATGAAAGGTCTTTTATGCTATATTAATGAACCTGGAATTTATCCCAAGACAGTGATTTAAACATAAAGGATATGATATCAAATTTTTTGTTCAGGAGACTCTGAGGAGTAGCTATTTGAAGAATATAAGACAATGCAGAATAATAATCTAAGCAATAACCTGGGTCAGAACTATAAGCACCCGAAGTAGAGTTTTTTAAAAGGCGGGGGGGGAGTATTTGTGCCAACAATAATGCAATTATTTCATCATTACTACTTAGTAGGCTTATTATAAGATATTTTTTTAAAGTAAAGTATTGAAAATGTATTTAGATAAAGTGAATGACAGGTACATATTGGGTTCTTAAACTAAGTAAGGTATTTGAGGGATCACCCATTGAGCTGTACATGAGAATCAAGCCAAGAATAAATTATAAACTGAACTGAGACAGATGAGCTTGAATTTTGTGCCAGGAAGCAGTTGATGGTGGAATAGAATTTTTTTTTTTTTTCATGAACTGAGTCCATAGGAAGCTTCAGTTGACAGTTACTTGTTTGCATAAAAACTACTACAAAACATCCTGTAATATTCCTGTGATATCCATTTACACCTGTCCTAGTATAAAATTAGCTCTTTTAACTTAGATACATAAAATTCTCCAGAAGAAAGTAAGTTTACTTTTACTTTAGTACTTAAAGATGTCATTTATATCCTATCTTCCATCATTTTTGTTAAAACCCCAGCTGTCATTCTTCTAGTTGTTCATTCGAATGCAGTGTGTCTTTTTCATCCCCCTGTGGCTTCTTTAAACTCTTCTCTTTGTCTTTTAAGTAGTGCTGCTGTGCTCTTACCTAGGTGTTGTTTTCTTTATATTTATCCTACTTGGGCTTTGCATAGCTTCTTGAATCAGTGGCTGGTTGTCTTTGATCTGATTTAGAATGTTCTTTGCCAGTATCTCTTCAAATATTGCTTCTGTTTCTAGTCTCTCTCCATTACACACATGTTAGAGTTCCATCTACTCTATCTAATCTGTTGTTAACCATATATTGAGTTCATAATTTCATTTATTGCATTTTTTAGTTCTAGAATTCCTATTTCATCATTTCTTAAAAATTCCATTTCACAGGTGAAATTCTCTATCTGGTTATCTATTTTCTGATTTTAGTGATAGTTATTTTAAATCCATATCTGACAGCTCCAGTTTTTATTTTTCATTTGGGAGTCTGTTTCTGTTGTCTGTTCTTTCATCTTCTTGATTTCTATATTTTCTTCCCATTTCCGGACATAACTGGTAATATTTTATTGAGTGCCAGACATTGTGCATGGTAAATCTTGGAGGCTCTGGATGATAAAAAAATATTATCTTTCTCCAGAGAAAATTTAATTTTCCTCTGGAAGACAGTTAGACTAGTGTTTCTTAAACTTTTTAAACTAGTTCCTTAATAATGAGGCATTTTGTTTCCAAATTACTCACCCATAAAATTGTAATAACTCAGATATACTATATATTTGTTTATGAATGTCTGTACATCTGTGTTTTCTACACAGAAAGAGTAAGTGTAAATCTTATTTTTTATTAAATACAGGACTAAAAATGACTAAATAAACATTAAGAGTAAAAATTTAAAAAGCTATTAACAGTTAACTTTACAACTGTCTTTGCAACTTTTAATGTATTGAATTACAGATGCAAATTAGAAGTTTATGTAAATTATAATAACAGTAATACAGTCACATTTAAAAATCATTTAAAACTACTATTTCTCCACTAAAACAATTAAAAGCATTGAATTAATTTCTTAAAATTATTTTAGTGAATTTAATTTTTAACTTTTGCATGATATGAGAAAATAACTTTTAACTTTAGTATCTGCCAGATACCTTTCAGATATTCTTGACATTTGTTCTTTTAAGCCCTTGACATAATTAATGAAGGTTGAATAACTTTTGTAGAATTAAATAATAAAATATAAACAATTTTTATTTAATTTTCAAAGTGCATGTCACATACAAAAGCCCTGAGGATCAAACATAAAAAAAAAAAATCTATAAGCTACTCATGTTTTGGACACATGCAAGCTGCCTCTTACAATGACTTCAGTATTGAACAATCAATCAAGAGAAAGTCCTCCAATTATAGCCATCTATTCACCATAGTTTTATAGTACTGATCTTGCATTCATTTTGTGTATCTTCTGTGAATTCAGTGTCAATATTGCTCTCGTGATAGTCAAGAAAACCAAATGACAGAAAATAAATATTAAAGGATAAGGTTTTGTTGGGTAGAGTTGAGTTTTTGGAGGGCAGTAAACTAATATTTAAGATTTTCTCTTACTACCAAAAGGATCAATCTTAACTCCTGTGCTGACAGTATTAGCCCTGTTGAGAACGCATGGATTAGAGGGTGATCTTGATCCAGTAAGGCACTGAGATGATTTGAGGCTAATCTTCAGTCTTCGTGAGAGCATATCTTTGGGAAGGTTTGCCCTCCTTTCTAGGCTGTACACTTTCAGAACTCCCAACAAAAAACCTGGGGTATTCATTACTGATTCCTCTTTGGCTGGCCCTGAACTCCAATTTTTGCCTCCCCCTTATCTTGAGACTGTTGAAAGCTCTGCTTAACTTTGTAGCCTCTTAGTTGCTATTTATTTATCCCTTCATTCATTCATTCATTCATTCATCCATTCTAGGTCACTTGCCTAGTATAATTTTGGAATCTTCGAATGCTTCAGAGGAAGAAGTCGTATATAAAAAAAGGGTCCCTTCCTTGCAGTTCCCTTTTTCCTTCAATCTCAGCCTCCTAGTGCCCTGACTACCTGGGTAATTCTGAAGTTCGTCTTCCATCTCCCTGGTATCATGAGCTCATGAGCCTGTCAAAGGTTTTGAGCTCCTACTTTTCTGCTTTCACTCTCAGCCCTGCACAGTTTACAAGTTGGCAAATGTCTTGTGGGGAAAAGCAGTGGAGAAAGTTGAATTTTCCTCAGTGTGGTTTTCTTCTCAAGGTCTTGGATCATTACACTATAGCTGCCTTGGTTGCTCTCTGATCCATTCGCTTACTTTTTGTATTTTATCCAGGTTTTATAGTTGTTCACAGTGAGATAGTCTATTACAAGATACTTTATCATAGCTGGAAGTAGAAGGCTCAATCCAGTGATGTGGATTAGTTAGAGGATTGATTAGTTTCTGACAGAGGAGAATGAGAAGATCTCAAAGCTGGGTAGACAGTTGTAATTCAGAAAGGTTGAATGTCGATGTAACTATTATAATTTATGTTGATTTTTTTCTCTCAAGATGAGCCTCAAATATTTTTCATGGTGTTATTCATATGCTGCATCTTCATAGAAATCAATGGAGAAGTGGAATTAATGTTAAAATTTTTGCTTTATACACACCTTTAAAATGTGTTGAGTATGTGAAATGAAACTTTTGTCTGGTCAGAGTGATAGGAGTATTTTCATAACCAGCCCTGGAAGGCTAAAATTTTCTTGAATTGCTTGGAGTGGAACACTGAGAAATAGTGTGTTTATATCTGATATCTTTTTTCTAATAATTTGGGATTGGCTCTACACTAAGACCTTTCCAATTCTACCACTTATTAGTTGTTTTTTTCTTTTCTTTTATGCCTCTGGTCTAATTCTCTGTCAGCAGTCATAAATGGAAGGTTCATTTTATTTTAGTTTTATACCCATCTCTGTTCCTCAAGTTGCTCCCGAATGCTATTATAAAACTGTTTCGACTCTTCACTTCCTAATATTGTCTCTTTTTTTGTTCTTTTCAAGAAGATGGTAGAGTGTTCCTGGTCAGTCATAAAGCTTTAATGCTGTTGTCTTCTCTTTGAGGCCTGGTTATAGCACTTAATTCCACTGATAAAATATTGTTTTGTGTGTTGTTATGAAAGGCACTGAGAATAGCTTTTGCTCTTTCTTTCTTTGCATATTCCTATGAAATAAGTCAAGAGTCCAACTTATTTTCTTAGTCAGTGCTTTGCTGCTTTTAAAGTAGTTAATGTCTGTGTGTATATCTAATTAAAGTATTTAATAGTTTTGTTATTTATTTATTTTTTTTGCGGTACGCAGGCCTCTCACCTCAAATTTCATTTTTAGTATAGAAAATGCAAACTTTTATAGAATTCTATGACAATGTGAGAGAAGAATGGAAGAAAATCTGCTTATTCACCTTTTTGTACTTTAATCATAATAAGAGGTGACCTAAGTTTCTAAACATGCAAAGAACTGTAGAATTTTAAACTATATATATGCTTATAGCCATTGAAGTTAGTAGAGATGCACAAAACTTTGTTTCCTAGAAAACCAGAAAAATGATAATTTCTAATTAGAATCAAGAAATTCTAACATGGTGTAAAATTTGTGTTCCTTGTTTTTTTAGATTACAAGCCTGCTCCACTGTTAGTGCCATCCCTGCTAGGATAGTAGAAAGTGTCACAAGCTTACCTTCTATTTGCTTTTATTCAATGTATTTCTAAGATGAACCTCGATATTTGTCTGTAGGATTTATTCTAGATTTTAAAAATCTAGTGAGAAACATGCACTCTGCTATTTTCGTCTTAATATCCAGCTCTCTGACATAGGCTGAAATCTCAGTACCAAGTGTCTGATGATTATCTGTTTTTATTCAAGACAGAGTGTTTTTGAAAGGCATTGGTCCTTTTAATAGCATTTCCTATTACCATGTGTAAACCAAAAGCCTCCAAAACATTTTTTCTCTAGAACTGTAGTCTCAAATATAAGTCCTCTCTGTTAAATTTTCCCATTCTCTCCCCTGTCCCCCCAGATGTCCCCTTCAGTTCATTTCAAGGATGGAAGTAATGTTTTCTCACATGTCTCTGTAGTAACTTTGATTGACTTCTAATGTAGAACCCTAACAATTTACTGCCCTTTCTTGTTTTGGGGTCTGTTTACCACCCTTTCCCAAGACTATATGTTCTTTGAAAGCAGAGGCTATATTGCATTCATTACAGTGATGTATAGTGAGTAGTGTGGTTGGAACTTGATTAATTCCTCTGTACTGCTCCTTTCCTTTCTCCTCATCCAAAATCTTTCTTGGGCAGAGGTTTGAAGCAAACCAAACTATACAAATGGAGGCAAAGTAATGACAAATTATTTTTCTAGGTCAAAGTCAATGTATAAAACATTTTTAAGAACAGTGTTTTACATTGTTCCTTTTTTAAAATTTTTATTTATTTATTTATTTATTTTTGTACTTTAATCATAATAAGAGGTGACCTAAGTTTCTAAACATGCAAAGAACTGTAGAATTTTAAACTATATATATGCTTATAGCCATTGAAGTTAGTAGAGATGCACAAAACTTTGTTTCCTAGAAAACCAGAAAAATGATAATTTCTAATTAGAATCAAGAAATTCTAACATGGTGTAAAATTTGTGTTCCTTGTTTTTTTAGATTACAAGCCTGCTCCACTGTTAGTGCCATCCCTGCTAGGATAGTAGAAAGTGTCACAAGCTTACCTTCTATTTGCTTTTATTCAATGTATTTCTAAGATGAACCTCGATATTTGTCTGTAGGATTTATTCTAGATTTTAAAAATCTAGTGAGAAACATGCACTCTGCTATTTTCGTCTTAATATCCAGCTCTCTGACATAGGCTGAAATCTCAGTACCAAGTGTCTGATGATTATCTGTTTTTATTCAAGACAGAGTGTTTTTGAAAGGCATTGGTCCTTTTAATAGCATTTCCTATTACCATGTGTAAACCAAAAGCCTCCAAAACATTTTTTCTCTAGAACTGTAGTCTCAAATATAAGTCCTCTCTGTTAAATTTTCCCATTCTCTCCCCTGTCCCCCCAGATGTCCCCTTCAGTTCATTTCAAGGATGGAAGTAATGTTTTCTCACATGTCTCTGTAGTAACTTTGATTGACTTCTAATGTAGAACCCTAACAATTTACTGCCCTTTCTTGTTTTGGGGTCTGTTTACCACCCTTTCCCAAGACTATATGTTCTTTGAAAGCAGAGGCTATATTGCATTCATTACAGTGATGTATAGTGAGTAGTGTGGTTGGAACTTGATTAATTCCTCTGTACTGCTCCTTTCCTTTCTCCTCATCCAAAATCTTTCTTGGGCAGAGGTTTGAAGCAAACCAAACTATACAAATGGAGGCAAAGTAATGACAAATTATTTTTCTAGGTCAAAGTCAATGTATAAAACATTTTTAAGAACAGTGTTTTACATTGTTCCTTTTTTAAAATTTTTATTTATTTATTTATTTATTTTGGTGGTACGCAGGCCTCTCACTGTTGTGGCCTCTCCCGTTGCGGAGCACAGGCTCCGGACACGCAGGCTCAGCAGCCATGGCTCACGGGTGCAGCCGCTCTGCGGCATGTGGGATCTTCCCGGACCGGGGCACGAACCCGTGTCCCCCGCATCGGCAGGCCGACCCTCAACCACTGCGCCACCAGGGAAGCCCTACATTGTTCCTTTTTTGATGCAGACAAATGGTAAGGACATGAAAAACAACACGCTGATCGTCCACCTGTGGTGCCTTCTGACTTGGTATCCACTGAGAAGACATGCAGGGTATTCCTTGGATGTATAAATAATGACCCTATGTGAAAGACCACATTGTCGGACTTTAGGGAGAGGGGCTGCAGTGAAAAAAGAAGATGAAATCTTAAAATGATAGATGCTTATAAAATAATTCTTGTAGTTGACTAACAACTTTATTTCCTTCTGTTGAATTAAGCGTAATGCCTAAATCCCAGTTGAGCCTTTGACTGTTCTAGGGGTTGCCATCCCAAGCTTGAAGATTGTTGTGTGGGTGAGTCTTTCATTTCTCTACGAGATTTTTATATGTGCAATAGGGATAATTATAGAAATAATGGGGGAAAATGCATCATGTAGGTAATCCACATGAAGCATTTCTAGAGTCTTAGCAGACTGACTAAATAGGAAGTGATATTACTTATTTATGCTAAGACACATAGAAGTCTTTTCAAAGCATACAATCCAATGTGAAATCCAGGCCAACATCTGAACGGATCAGATCAATCTAAGAGAGGGGCTCTCACAAGGAAAAGAAGTCAGCAAAGTACTGTACCCCATGCTGATAGGACAGTCACTGCCTGTGATTCCCGTGGTTCCACACAGTTTTTCTTCAGACCTTCCACTCTTGCCTCATCCACTACCCATTTCTTTTTCCTTCCTGCAATCTACTTCATTTTATCAGTTTTTCAATTATTTTCTCATTATTTCTCTCCATCACCTCACTTTTGATTTCCTGTTTCTTTAAACCTGTTTTCACCCTTCCATGTTCTTCCTTTATTTCCCTCTCCAACCATTGAACTAATTCTCCTCTGTGACTATTCTGTAATATGGCCACAATCTTAAGACTGCATCACAATCCACGAGCAAAGAAATCCCAGCAACTCCTTTTTTCAGAAATCAGATAAGAAGCAGGACCCAGTGCAAAGAAATCTGTTAGGCTTGCTCCAAGGTCCTTACTCCAGATCACTCTTCTTTGTCAGGTGGCTTCTCCACCTCCCTGGGAAGTGTCCTCTGTTCCTGAAGCAATGGCTCAGAAAGAACAAGACCAAACTCCCCGCACATCCCAGTTACACTCTTTGAAAGGAGAAGCGAGATATGCATCAATGGCTTTTTCAGAACCTCTAAAACTGCGTTTTGTTTCAGGATAGCTGTTTAAATATCAGCTTGGAAATGCCAGGCCTTTCCTAAGGACACAGCAGTGAAGGATTATAAAGCAGAGCAAGATGGCGATACATCTTCAGTCATGCTACTTGAAAAAAATAAATCATGCTTTATGGATCTAAACTTAGCCTTTCCAAATACACATGTCTGCAGACACTGGTGATTAATAGATGACACTGAAGCCTGGCACCACAGGGCCTGATTAATGACGGTGACATCATGACTTTTAAATATGCTATTAATGCCGGCTCCTATGACAAATGCAGATGTGGCACGTGGATTTTCATGGCATTTGCATAGATGCAGAAAAAAAATTTTTGATGACCTTTCCCCTTAGATTGATCACTGATATGTAAGGCAGCACCTGAGGACAGTGAGCTCTACCTCTCCTGGCTTCTTTGGAAGAGATCTTAAGTTGTTCTAGTGGTGTTGGAGTGACTCTTTTCACACTTTTAGGCTGACTCTAGGATACAAATTTTTCTATAGGATTCCCAACAGTGGTTGCTCTCCCAGAAAGTTAGTTTCCTTGGAACGTGAGTGCTTGTACCGCACAAATTAAGCCAAACGTGCTGGGTGTTCTCTAGTTCATTGTCTTTCTCTATGCTTCCTTGCCCCAGAGAGGAAAGAGGGAATAGGGGGAAATCATTACTCCCATGTTACCAACCGAGAGAAAAGTCCCCCAGCCTGTTCTTACTGAGTTGTAGGGTGTGGATTGTTGACATTGAACTCCTTACGGGATATGGACTTAGCTCTTCCTAGAGATCCTTACCAGGGAGCCTAGGACTCAAGTTCAAGTGTTCCTTCCCCACTCAGATACATAATCAAATGGTATATCTGCAGGTTGCATGTATGTGCCCACATGCAGCAGTCAGGTTCCTAAAACCTTGTATCTCATTCTATAATGGGGTAAAGAATACTGTTTGTTAAGTAGCTTCCTCAGTACCAGATGATTACCTCCATCATCAATCAACCTCACAGTTCCCTCGAGGTAGGTGTGATCATCCCCGTTTTTCTATGGAAAATGTGGCATCCTGAGAAAGTATTTGAATTGCTGTAGGATCCAGATCTAGGAAATAGTAAAGCTGGGATTCATCTCTAGATTTGTCTGACTTTCCCTCTATGCCTTATAATTTTTGCTTTATCGTGCAGAATATACGTAAAATTGAAATGATATTATATGATCCATCTGAATTCCTGAGTCATCAGCTGGGTGGTTCACCCTGTTTCCAAAGCCTGGGTCAGGGTCAAGGGTATATTTCTGACACCATGATCTCTAAGATCTTGTTTAGCTCTAACATTCTGTAGTTCTGTGTCCATTTCTCTTAGTGAATGCTATATCCTGACCTTTCTCTCGCCCTGCTGACCTTGTCTTTCACCTCCTGCTCAACCTTTAACTGGCTGCTTCCATTACCTAGGTGCCCTCTTCAGTTTGACTACAGGACACACGTTATTCTAAGGAAAACATAATTGGCTTCTAACTGCAAGTGTAGTAATTGGCATTCACTACAGCCTTTGCCAGTTGGGATAGTTGTGACCTGATAAGCTGAGGATCCTGCCCTCTGACCCTAGAGAAGAACAAAAAGCCTGGCAGAGAGATTGTTTCTACGCAAAAAGTCTGCCCTGTAGGGACAGAAACAGGAGGCAGGGTCGGAAGGAATATATACAGCCTAAAAGGCAAGAAATTGAATTTTGCCTCAAAGGATTTAGCATTTCACATCCTCTTCCCTAAACTTCTTGAATATTAGCAGACCCCCCAATGGTACTCACAAACACAAAATGCTAAAAATGAACTTAGCGATAGTTCAATCTACCTATGTCACTTTTGATGAAGAAACTGATGTCTAGTAAATTTGTAGCAACAACAGAAAATCAAAGCCCTAATGACACCTGTACATCTCAGCCTCTTTTTAAATCGCAGGTGAAATATTGTAAATCAAGTCATATAAGTTTAGCACTAAAAAGTAGCTCTAGTAAACTCTCCTAGCAATTTCAGTAAAACTTCATACCTGCTCTTTAGCAAAAATGGATGAAATATCAATTTTTTCATATTCTAAGAATATGAATATGAATATCCTGTGGCATTTCTAATTCTATTGTTTTAAAAATACTGTTATCTGTCTAGAAATCTGTCTAGAAATATCATTACTTGATGTTTTGTTCCAGATGAGTAGCTTGCCATTTTAGGCGTTTGTTTCTGGGATCTCTCTTACAGAGGCAAAATAAAAGTTCTTCATTGCCAGAGAGTTTCTAAGGAACCACTGCTTCTTAGTAAGTATTGACCAGGAAGAAAAGGGGCAATCCCAGGACTCCCTTTAAATATCTTCTGCCCCGCTTTCATTTTTTTTCTCCCCACTTTCTGGTCTGTAAACGAAAACAGAAAAATGAAGAGAGAAAGATATAACCTTGATTTGGGAGGAAGACTGGCAAGCAGGGGCAAGAGCCCTCTCCTAGTGGAGAGTGAGGTGGAAGACAGTTGAAACTGAGAACTCAGCGACAAGTTTAAAAGCACATTTAAAAGAATAAAGCATCTGTGAAACAATTGAATGAGTGGTGCTGAGGTTCGGAGACTTGGAGTCAGGACTGGGGTACTGCAACTTGGACTTTTTCTGACCCCTCTATTTCTCCTGCACCCTGCTTGCCGTCTATTAGCAAAGGGACTTGGCTTCAACTTCCAAATGTATCCTGGACCTGGTTTCTCACCACCCCTACCACTGATCCACCTGGTCCCAGGCACCATCACCTCTTACTGTGATTGTTGCAGTGCCTCCTAACTGGTCTCTGCTTCCACATTTGTCTCATGTAGTCTAGTCCAGGGGTTGGCAAGTTTGTCCGTAGAGGACTGCGAGTAAATATTTTAGGCCTTTTGGGGCCAAGTGATCTTCGCCACAACTACTCCACTGTAACATGACAGCATGAAAATAGCAATAGACAATAGACGAATGAGCATGGCTGCATTCCAAAAACGTTGACCAAAATACTGAAATTTAACTTCCATGTTATTTCCACATGCCATGGAATATTATTCTTCATTTGATTTTTCTTTGGTCAACCACTTAGAAACATAGAAAACATTCTTAGCTTGAAGGTGATACAAAACAGGCAGCAGGCCAGAGTGATCTTGTTAAATAACAAGTAAGTTCCTATTATACCTCTACTCCAGACACCCTCATGCCTCAATATCTCATCTAAAGACCAAAGTATTTATCATGTCCCATGAGGCCCTATGTTATCTGTCCTGTTGACTGTCTGACCTCATCTACTGATGGCCTTTCCTGACTGTGCTCCAGCCAAACTCTCTCACTGCTCTTAAATTCATCCGTCATGCTTCCCCTTGGGCCTTTCTGGTTTTTGTCTGCTTTGCTTGGAGTACTCTTCTTCCAGGTATCCCCTTGCTTTGCTCCTTACCTTCTTCAAACCTTTTTCAAAAAGCCCTCTCCTAGTCACCTTTATTCAAAGTTGTGAACTCACTCTTTGAAGAGAGAATCTTATTCCCAACTTCCCTTTCTCTTTCATGGCAATCCCCTTCTAAGATACTCTAAATTTACTTAAATTATTGTCTGTTTCCACCCGGTGGAATTATAAGATTAAGTTTATAATCTTAATGAGGACAGGCATTTTCACCTATTTGTTTGGTTTCTATAGGCCTAAATCTGGAACACATTTAATACATTCAATAAATACTTGAATAGTTGTTGAATGAATTCCAGTAAGCAAGACCTGCTGCTGAATTCTAGAATATGGATCTAAAGAACCTTCTCTAGCTTCTGCCTCAGGTGGCAATTCATCCTAGAATTTGGTGGTGGAGTTTGGATTGAACAGCTATGAAGAGGCCCAGCATATGTAAAGGGAAAGGGATGAAGATGCTGAGTCTCAGATTTTGCAACCTGATTGCATTTTGAGGGCTTAGACCACAAACATAACACTTGCCCAACAGTCATTACTTCAACTGAATAGATTTAATAGCATCCATTTGTTTGATTTCCACATGTACAGTATTGACATCACCTGCACAGCACACAGGAAGCTGTTCCAAGCCAGCCGGTCCCTTATGCGTCACTTTACAGGGCATGGATACTGCTCAGGGCACCACTGTTGACTTTGTGGTGACAGGTGCTCGTGCTGCCATAGGCAAAGGGGCTGGCAAACCAAGCCATTTTTTAGTTGGTTTCACAAATGAAATGAACTTGATGTGGTCCATGCAGTTTCTCCACATGTGACCGTATTTATCTTATTTGTCACTGCACGAGGAGAGAGAGGGCATCCTTTGCACCACCATAGGAATCTAGTCTCAAAGTCTGTAATGGCTATACACTTCATAGATTATCTAAGGTTTCATAGGGTTCCAGACTTCCATTACCATTAATTTAATACTTTAACAAAATAGTAAAAGAAAGGAAGTATCCCTTCACATATGCACTGTTTTCTAGAAATCATTAGTACTAGTGTTGAATATGTTCAGGGCTGTGGACATGGAAGCAGAGATTTTGCTTTAAGTACCAGTTCTGCCGTATTCTTCATGATTTGAAAATACTATTTAATATAAATGGTGATGATGATAATAATAATTCACATCTATCAGAACTTTATTATATGCAAAGTACTTTTAATGAATGATTTCCTTTCATCAACTCTCTGGGTTCTGTACTCTTATCCTTATTTCACAGGTGAGGAAACAGTCTAGATTAAGCAACTTGCCAAGGTCACATAGCTTGTAAGGGTGAGAATATAGATTCCAGCACAGCCCTACCTGACATCAGAACCCACACTCTTAATTGCTTTCTTATAGCGATACTCCAAGAACTTTTGACACTCTAAGCCATGTGCCAGTCTCTATATTGACTCATTTATTTTAAAAAATTGAATAATAATTTTCTCTTATATTAGGTTATTGGTCTAATTAATATATTAAAATGGGTTTTGCTATTATTGTTTGGGTGTGTATGTGTGTGTGATAAATATGAGGTAATGTGTATGCGTACATGTGGGAGGTATTTCATCACTGCCATTTAGTGGAGGATGTGGACACTTATTCCATGCCACAGACCCTGACAGGGAAAACCTTTTTCTCTAGGCTCTTTATAAAGCATTGATGCAATAAGGCATCAATTTTTTTTCACTTCCTGTTACTTCTCAAGAGAGCATGGGCATCTGTGTCACTTTTCAGTTTTTTTCAGGCTATTTATTCAGTTTTACTCACTCTTAACTGTATGTCATGGATCCTCAAATGACGAGTACATGTTATATTTAGCTAATTTTTGTATACATCTTGTGCACCCCCTCCTCAGTACACACACACTCATTTTTAAAAGGAGCCACTCTAGTAAAAATAGCACCCAAGTGGGTGGTTATTTTTAATTTGTACCCCTCACAGCCACCTTATTCATAAAATGATCCAAATTTCTTTAGGTAACTGGAAAGAATGTTCCTATGAACAGATGGTACGAGTCTCACCACCACGCTGTTCACCCCACCTGTAGCCCCAGCTCTCCTGTCCACGTTCCTGATAGGATGGACTTCAGAAGCATTCCTTCTAATCTAGTAGATCATCCCCTCATAACAGCCTTATGGGGGCTGACACCAAGCAGAGTTATGTAGGCAAAATGTGTCCTGAGCACCATGCTCCTCTGATGTCCTGTTGCCCCAAGCATTCTCACTGTGACACTTCACATTTTTCTCCGTATCATAATGTGCGTGTTTGCTTTCCGTGTCCTCGGGGTCTTGTACTCTGTAACTGTCGCTAGTTGTAGCTAATCTCTTCTTTTTAAATGGTTGGCTAATTGAAAGCTTCCTTCTCAGAGGACAGTGACCCAGTCCACCTAATATTTGAGGTATCTGAAAGATGTGAGAGACCACAGAGGGTAACATCTTTGACTGGACATGACTTGGTTTCTCCTCCATGAGTAGGACTATTGATGGCCTCATCTAACTCATATTCTGTAGCCATTGAGTAAATAACCATAATAATTATATGCAGAACTCTATTTGCCAAGTTTCTGATAAAGTCCTTGTGTGCAGTTTCTCGCTGAATTCTCACCAATGTTGGTAAGCTACCTTTAGTGTCACCATCATTGTACGGTTTCTTGTAGAAACTGGGGATTGCCTAGATTAAGAAAATTAAAACAGCCAATAAGGAATAAAGCCCGGATTGATGTGAAAAATAAATGTCTAAAGAAGGAAATCAACTTGTGACAAATAAATGGAAGTAATTGAGGCAGAGGAGAGTTTGCTTACATTATTTCCTTTGCCCAGAATTCTCTTCTCTCCCACATCATTCCCTGTATCCATCTGCAAAGTTACCATCTCTTGTGGCCTGGTTTCTGGCTCTCACTCTCCCTCCCACTACTGTGTCCCCACAGGGACTCTGTCCTCATCGATTTTAACCCACTCACCACCTGTGTCCAGAAAGATTACTTCGGCATCTCTGAGCAACAGAACTTGAGTTCCTTGCAAGGTAGAAATAAGCCGCCTCATTTTTATCCCCCCCCCTTTACAGCACTTTTGCTCTGTAAAACTTTGAATGAGTGAAAGAAATCATAGCAAAATGGATTTTAAAATACAGACAAAGACATAATGGAATTGCCCGCTTATACTTAAGCCAGAATGCCAGGATTAAAGAGGGTCAAATGTCATGTGACCTTAAGTGTCTAGTAATGATTATCAAAAGGCATTTTAGCAGAGAAAAGGCTTTTATGATATATAAGATTGCAAGTTTTTTGTTCTGCTGTGTCATTACTGGTAAAATGGTATCACTCTTTACAGAAGCAATCAATTCCATTTCTGTTGCTGCCCAGTGGGCTGCTGCAGTTCTTAAGCTGACCTCTCACTCTTAAAGTTCTACTTTGCATTAGGACCTCTTCAGATAAACTTGCAAAGTGCCTGATGATTAGATCGGGAGGCTCGTTTCAAGCATTCTATTTTTATCTCGATTGCTTCCTTTATTGTGTCACCTTGGACAAAACCCTTCATCCAGGTTTACATGTAAGGTTTTCCACTTAAAAACCATGTCTCATGATAAATTCTCATCCAGACAGTAGAAAGCAATCTTCCTAAGAGCTTTACTTAATTGGTTTCCATCCACACATGAACTTCCAAGACTGTACTTACATATCCCATCATGCAATATGGCCTCCATAATTCTCTGCATCTCAGGAAGGTGCGTGTCTCTGGTAATTTGTTTGTGGCTGCCAAGTTCATTCACTGATGCTTACTCATTATTCCCTGTGCTCCCACCCTGTTAAGCAGAGAGCAGTGCATGGCTTGCTAGGAATATGGGTTGGCCCTAAAAAAGTAACTATAAAAATAACTACATCACTATTTTCACCTCAGAGGAAATAAATTTCCACTTTACCTTAAGGAAGAGGCAGACCGTCTATTCATTCTAAATTCATGTAATAATCACGCAATAAGTGATGATGGAGACTACAACACTGAAGGAAGAAACAGACCCTGCATTTAATGAAAGAGTAGTCTAGTGGATACATAAGAAATTATAATTTGTGCGAGAAAGGCATGTGTGCTATGACAGAGTCACTCGAGGGTTCAGGAGATTTCTCTAACACCTAAGGGATGTTTTAAGAAAATATTGACTTAGAATTAGGCTTTGAAAGAATATAATTTGACCAAGCAGGTAAAAAAGTAATCCAGACAGACGGTTGAGATTAGATCTTAGAATACCTTTTTAATAGACCAAGGGATTGAAAACATACTTGGTAGACATTAGGAAGCCAATGCATGTGTTTGAGAATAGTATGATCTGAGCTATAGTTAAGGAAATGTATGTACAGTATCTTATTTTGGTCACATTTATAAACAGGGACATCTTGAAAGCAGGAAGATGAATTATTAAATGATTGAAATAATCTAGTGATAGTTCATAAGACCTGAATTTGGGTGATTGACTTGGGACTGATGAATTAGTGAGGGACTCCAGGTAGGTGGGAACATGGTGACTCATTGAATGGAGGAAGTAAAGAGCAAGGGTCAAGGATGACTCAGGGTATGGTCCTGCGTGATGGGTGGTTAGTAGTAGTAAACTTCTAATAGCAAATCTATGAGAGGTAATTATTTCACTTTGACCTATACTACCCATTTGGGCATCAGAAACATGCAGGTATTGCCAAAGAGCTGGTAGGTAATGAAAACATAATGCAATTTTTTTAACTTCTGTAAAACCTGTGGCAATTAGAGCCCATCTCTGAATTTATACAAATAGCCTCTGTTGTAAGATCTTCCAGAACTGCTTTCCGAAACCTCTTATGGTTTTCCTCTAAACAATTTAAACAATGTACTTTTAAAGTTTTTTTTAAAAGATAAGTTTAAATAAGCTTCATGACATGTATATATAGACTTTGAAAAGCCTGGAGAGAAAATGAGAAATCACCTAACTTAAAGTTTTATTTTGAAGTTGAGGGAACTGAGGCCTGGAGAGGTAAAGAAAAGTAAATGCCTACAGTCATTCAGTGACAGAAATTAGCTCATGGCTCCTAACTTCAAGCCTTATGTTCTTTTAGGAATATACATATTGGATTTAACCATACTTAATTTACTGTAATTTTTTTTGAATTTTATTTTATTTATTTTTTTATACAGCAGGTTCTTACTAGTTATCTATTTTATACATATTAGCCATAACTGTAATTTTTAAAGGTCAAAACTTTTAGAATATCAGAAACTACAATCTAATAACAGAACATTTGACAGAGAGTAAAATATGTGACTA
>NW_006774368.1:12726-38774 GCF_000442215.2 Lipotes vexillifer | reverse complement strand
TCAGCAGTATATCTAGTTAGGGAGTAATTTCAGTCACAAGTGGTGGGCACAAATTAAAATCTTTATTAGAAATCTGGAAAAGCAATAAACAACCTTGATGGCACATTTATTTGAAGGACACTGAACAAGAAGGTGTGACAAACACACTGAAGCTTGAGAAAGCAGAAATTGTTTAGGGTCCTAGACCCAAAATCCGACAATCAAATTTTTAAAAATCAAGCCAATGCATTTGGGAAACATAATGTTTTACTTTTTGGTCTATGAGCCACAGGAAGATTGACATCTGCTCTAGAAAAAAAGGCAAAATACATAGTGTTGTATAAATGTGTTAATATTCTTGTTCAGTAGGCAGTGGGGTGGGTCCCCAAGTCACTAGGTGGTTAGGACTTTGTTATTTGGGAGACTACCAGCCAAAGAAATGGCAGGAAGCAGTAGATTCTGACATCAAAACTGAAAACAGGGGCCAAAGGCTAAAGGATTGAGGGGCCAAACAGCTGTGGCTTCATGATAAAGACTTGAAGAGTCTGACATTTGCCTAATGAAATATTTATGCCCTTGATGGACAGAAGTACTACTTGTTTCTGGATAAACATACATCTGTATGGCGTGTGTCTGTATATTTTATATATATATATATATATATATATATATATGCATTAGAGAGAGAGAGAGGGAGAGAGAGAGAAATATGGCTGAGGGTGAGCATGTACGAGAGAAGCTTGCTTTTCTTACATATTTGTATAAATATTATACATGTAGAAAAGAAAACACTGTTCATTCATTCATTCGATGAACATTTATTATGGGCCTAATTGGTACATTTTTGTCTCATTTAATCCTAAAAGAAACAAACGCGAATTAACCGAACTAAGAACCTGGGAGGTATGTATGCTGATATTACAGATCAGAAAAGTTGAGTCCCACAGAGAAGTGAAGGTTACAACTTCACGTGCCTGTGAAGGACAGAGCCTTTCTTTCATAATTCCTTTCCACTGAGTCATGTCCAAAATGGAATTCTCTGATTCTTCAAAGAGAATAGAATATGTTGCAGTCAAACACAGCATAAACCACTGGGAAGTCATGAGGTGAAAGGAGCATAGCCTGGGGCTAGTTAAAGAGGATAATCATGCAGTGCTTTGTTATAAGAGCCTTAGAACAGTCCTGTCCTGTTAAAATTTTGCATCTCAGTGGAAAAGGAGAGCTCCTCAAGCAGGGAGAAAATAAGATGCTGCTTTCATTCTTCCAAGAAGTAAGGATCACTCTTAGAATTGCACTTGGTGCAGGGGCACAAACACTACACCAGGGATTAGGGGATTAGGAGACCAGTGTATTCGTACTGGCCATACCAGTAATCAACTGTGTGACCCTGGATGTATCTTTTCATCTCTTTGAGACTTGATGACTTCATCAAGGAGATGGGACTGAAAGAATTTTAAGGTCCCTCTTAGATTTAAGATGCAAAGAGTTCAAGAGCAAGAATATATTCTCCTTGTTGAATCTTTTCAAGTCTTAATGAAGCTGATGCTGGAAAGAAGATGCTGATAATGAGCAGTTATTTTCTGTGGCTACCCCGTACCTGCCCATTCGTATGTAGGTATGCAGATTGCTACCCGCTCCTGACTACATCTCTGTGTCTCAGTGAGGAGCAGACCACCTTCACAGATGGAGAGGAATATAGTGTATACTAGCTTTCCCAGCATCCTTTGCAGCTGGGGTATAAGCCTAGGACCAACACTTTGACAATCAAGTGTCCTAGGGCCACTTGGTTATGGTTTTGGATTAGACACTTAAAAGAAGGAAGTGGTACAAGTTCTCTCTGTCTGGGAGTAGTCTTTTTTCCATATCAGTTCCAGTTCTAAGGTGTCATTTGGGCATTTTTTTCCCAGGCAATTTTGAAACTTGTTCTCTAGCCCTATCATCCATTCTGTGAGCTGCTGAATTTACTTTTAATAAATCACCAGATCTTGTCCTTCAAGGCTTTCTTTAAGTTTTGTCATTTACTTCTTGTACATCATTTGAACATTTACACCCTTAGAACTTGTATAATCTCACATTTTTGACAGGCATATTGCTAATACTTAATTTTATCTGGTTCTTATTGTTATCTAAATAAGCAATTAGACTTTTAGTTCTGGAGGACAAGTTTGTTTTTTTTTCCTATGGGATCTAAGAAGATGCTTTTTATTGATACATTTATGCCTCAAGTGTTAGCACCTCTATCACTTAATGATCAGAATAATGAATATACGTCTTCAATCAGGGAACTGGAGGCAATTGAAGTGAATTTCCTGAAACTTCTTTTTGAACTGATGGGTCCCTTTGTCATAATCCTCATTTTCAAAACTGCACTCAGCTCTTGCTACCACATTTTGCTCTTTTGACCTTTAAATCTTAGTTGTCCCCTATAAAATAGTAAAGATTGGACAATAAAACTAATTATGACCGTACTTGATAGAGAAAAGCCTCAAATCAACATATTTTAAACAGAAGCAGGTAAGTTGATCATCGAAAAAAAGAATCATGGCAAAATGGAAAAAGTGACTCCAGGGAACCTATTAAAGAAAATATATTTATGTAACTTGACTCATTGAAAAGGGTAGCTGGGTAAAATGTTTCAAATTGATATATAAATATTTAAATGCTAAAATGAAATAAAATAAATCTACTACCCTACACAATGGGGCAGAGATACTTACAGAGGAAATAAAATGTCTACAATGCAACAGCCAATGGATTGGGATTCAGTCTCTCCACAAACTGGAAGAATAGGATGAAAGATGTGCTGTGCATTTCCACACTACCTTTCCCTGATTAGAATTCTTAGACCACTAGAATTCTTAGACCACCCCATAAAGAAGTTGCTTCTGATCCTGAGTTATAGCAGGGGACTCTAAGGCACAAAGAGATTGTTATCTGACTAAATTCATGTCCGAGTGGATCCAAGATTTCCTGACCCTAAGGTCTACTATTTGTCCATGAGGATTATCTGCCTTTCTCAGGTGGGTATCTAGAGACAATGTATTGTGTAGCCATGATCCCTACCCTGGAGGAGTTAGCAACTTAATGTGAAGGGCAGGACCAACATACAAAAATCTCTCTATTATTCACACCAGGGAGAGACAGCTAAACTGGCGCATGTAGAAGAAACTATAGGTCTACCTCGGCATCTGTCTCTATGTGCATATTTTTGTTAACACACTCATACTCATAGGATTAGTCTGGAATGTTTTCAAAAACAAAATGAACTTTGAACATAGTTTTAGAAGCCAGTGAGAGATACGGTGGGACCAGAACCAAATTCTCTTTCAGAAATGGGGGAGCAAAATACCGTTCAGCTAAGCATTTCATCCTGTAGTATTTTATCTTCCTGGATCTCCATCCCTGCCGTGCTGGATTTGAGGGGGCTGAGGAAGCTCACTCACACTCCTGATTTCTGATTATGCCCTTAAGTCTACTGAGGTGCTTCACTCTGAACCCCTGTTCCTAACACCCTTCTACCTCCATGTGTTTTGTGTGTACCTGAACGAGATGATTTATTAATTTAGGTAGATGAGAAGACTAGGTCCTTCTGTGCACCAACCTACAGAGCTTTAGTGCTTGCATTCTAAGGAGGTCTGTAGTGACACTCCAATTTATTGAAGTGTCCACTGATAGATGATGCACTTTGTTTTAAAATGTGGTTTTCATGGACATTTTTCAAGCCCTGAAGACAACCTAAGAGCATCCACTGAGACGTAGCAGCCAACTTGCTTTACTCCGTTTTGATATGGGGTCGGGTTTCAAGTGAACTCCAGACAGTAATACTGGAATGCAACAGCATTTTATTGCCAAATGGATTGTTTGGGATGGTTCATAATGCTTTACAGGAGCTAAAGGAGAAAAGGAAATGGATTGTGTCATCCATGAGAGACAGTGGGTCAATACACACCCACAGAGAGAGGTGCCCCAGTCCTCCCATTCTAACCCCAATTCCTCTTTTCCTCCCTCTCCTCTACACGTGCATCTACCAAAGGAGTAATTTTTCTCCACAAACGTGGCAGACCTAGAGAAGTTGAAAAAGAGTCTGTGCCTGTGTACACCAGATCAAGCGGTAGTTCCGCCAACCCCTGCAAGTACTGAGACTTTGTGACTGAGGAGTGTTGTAAAGCCATCAGCTGTATGAAGGGTGGGCCAGAAGTGCTGTATAGGCTATGGAGCATTGTGGAAAATGAAGGAGGGAGAGGAAATGAAACTTTCCTGTTTTCTAGTGTCAGCATTTTCCCAAAAAGAACCCAAGATACAAATAAAATGACTCATGCCTTTTAAATCGATGTTAGGATTTTGATGAGAGGCATGTGGATGTCGAGGCATTCTTGCCTCAAAATGCGATTCAGAATGAGGATAGTTACGTGCACATTTTGTCAGCCAGGGGCAGAGAGCCAGAGTGAAAAACAGAGTGAGGGGAAAAGTGTGAGATAGCTAATCTTTCCTGCATTATCTCAGAATCATCTTGGATTTCATGGGTATATGATGACTCACTTTCTGCCACAGTGCCAAAGGGTAGCTTTGAGAACCATGAATGATGAGATTGTTCATAAAGGTAAGAACCATGGCACAGATCTTGGCAGAGTTATAAGGGAAACAATATAAAGTTAATTGAGAGAGGAGCAAAGCCATCCTAGGAATCCTCAGGTGTGCTGATATCAAAGCAATGAGTTGAAAAATGCATTTTAAAAAGCAGGTGCAGATCACTCTGTCCACAGGAACTGAAAGTAGAATCCAGATGTACTTATGTTCTATCAAAAATCAACAAATTATAGTATGTTTGGAGAGAGGAACTTTGTCTGTCTTGTTAACTTTAAATCCTCAGCCCTCAGAGCCATCCCTTGTGTCAGTTCAGGTCATCCTAGAAGCAGAGATACCAAGACAGGATTGGAAGTGCAAGAGATTTAGGTGGGAAACGTCTGCGTGGATAAAAGGGGGAAAAGGAGCAGTAGGCAGGGAGTACTTTCAGTCTGCAGTGCTAAAAGGAGACATGGGACGAAAGATTTTGTAGGAAGAGCTCTAGACCGCAGAGAAATCTTGGCCAGGATGATGGAAACCCAGAAGTTTCCTGTTAGAGAAACCCAACAGTAATGGGCCAGAATCAGTACTGCTGCTCTGCTCATGCATCAACTGGGAAGAGCCTGGGAGAAAGGTGGTCTTGGCAAGAACGAGGTGGTTGATTCACAGGGGTAGCAGCCAAGGCTGTCTGTCAACTCTGCTCTCTAAAAAGGCAACTTCTCCAGAAGGATATCTAAGTGACATACTTGTGGCTCCCAAATTAGTGCTCATTTCACTTTGACGTAATCAGTTAAAACATTTAAAGCGAATGTCTGAAGATAAATCCTTCTGCAGACACACTTCCTGTTCTCTGCCACCTTTCGATGTCATCCATTCCTTTTAAAGGCTGCTATCAGTTATGGGGTTTCACTTATAAACAGATATTTATGGTAGAAGGGTTGTGATTTAACACCAAGACTGGAACCTACCTTTGTGCTGGCCCTGGAGAGTAGGAAGGGGTCCCATGTCCCCCTCTCTTTTCTAAGACCTTGGTTCACAAGTTTTGCCACATTTCCACATGTATTTTAAAAGAAAGTAGTTCTTTTTTCTGCTTATAAATATACTCAAGTGTTCTTTGTACTGTCAAATAATATCCTAGCTCATTTAATTTTTCTATGCTTTCATCATATTTTACCCCTTACATGTTGGAGCTATCCTGGATCAGCCTTTGACCCTCTCCTATTGTCTGTCTGGTTATGTGCTAATATATCTGAAATTTGTATCTCTAACCAGGAAGTCTTTGCTAAACTTCAGACCTTTATATCCAGTTGCCACCTGAACAATTCCATTTAAGTAGCTCACAGGAAGCTCAAATTCAGAATGGCCAAAACTGAATTCAACAGTTCGCACCCACAACCTTCTCTTCAAATAAAAAATCAAGCCTGGTTTCTCTATGTCCCAAATATCTCTGTTCCATTTTCTTTGCTCTATTCCTCCTGATTCTGACTTGGTTTAGTCCCTTGTAATTCCCACCAGGGTTATCCTAATAGGATAATGAGGATAATATCCTAATGGGCCCCTTACTTTTCTCCCTGATGTGAGCAGTGCTCATCTCTAATCCACCCTGCACATAGTCATCAAAGTAACCTTTTTAAACAAAGTACGTTTATGTCATCCCCTAGCTTAAAATCATGCAAAGGCCCAGGATAAATTCTCATTCCTTAACGTGACACACAGGGCCCTGCCTCCTCTGTCTCAGCTCCTGCCACCCCTCCAGATGCACTGGGCACCCATACTTACGGAAATGCTTGCAGTTCTCTACCTGATGGTGCTTGGATGCCTCTATTCTTGGTAAGCTCCCCATCAGAGTTGTGTTATGCCCCAATACATCTTACACATGCCCTTTAGAAATTAAATTACTCATAATTTGAGATCCCTTCCCCAGATCATGACAGGGATAGCTATTTAATAAGCCCATTCCAAGAAATATCAACTTGGAATAAGAAGTTGGTGGCTGACTATATGAGCCTGATCAATCAAGATTCAGAGTCAAATATGTTAAAAACTTATAAAGTATTACTATTAGCCAGGCCCGGTGCTAAGTGATTCTATGTATAACATCTAGTCCACATAACAAACATTTTAGCATATATTAAGGTAAGAGAATCTTACTATCAAAATAGAATGGAAAACCCTTCAGTTAGCCAGGAATAACTGAGATTTTGCCCTCCTGTCCTCCATTCATCACCAGGGGTTTGACATAATAGTTAACCTAAATGGCCGAATGGTTTGTATCTCAAGATATCTCATGTAGACCTTCCTTTTGTTATTTCCTTTATTCTGGTTCAGTGATTCTCAACCTTAAATGTGCTAAAATTATTATAAAGAGTGATATAAATGAAAAAAAATGTATGCTACATTTCATAGGAAACTTTTGGGATTTCCATGGGTAAGTTTTACTGCAAGCAAATTTTCCTTACATTTTTTTTTTTTTTTTTTTTTTTCCTTGCGTTATGCGGGCCTCTCACTGTTGTGGCCTCTCCCATTTGCGGAGCACAGGCTCCGGACGCGCAGGCTCAGCGGCCATGGCTCACGGGCCCAGCCGCTCCGCGGCATGTGGGATCTTCCCGAAACGGGGCACGAACCCGCGTCTCCTGCATCGGCAGGCGGACTCTCAAGCACTGCGCCACCAGGGAAGCCCTTTCCTTACATTTTTTAACACTAAAGGAATCTTAGATTTGTCTCTATTGGATTTTCTCTGCTGGGAACTCTATACCATTCATGCTTGTTCCTCTACTCTGCCCAAATAACTTCTATTCAAATAGCACCCTTCTTGGAAAGTCTTACTTGACTATTCTTCCCCCTTCTCCCACCAGCCAAAATGTATTAACTGCCCCACCCCACCTTCTGCTGCAGTCCTATGGCTGCCTGTCAGTCTATCTCATTGTAATCCTTTGGTTTTCTTACTTTTCCCCAAATGGGCTGTGAATTCTTTGAGGGTTGAGATCATTAGTCTAGACTATTCTCTGACATGTAGAATGATGGCTGGCATATGGTAGTTCTTAATTAAAGGTTTGTTGAGTGAAAACTAAATAAAAATCAATTTAAGAAGAATATTGTTTGGTGATAGTGAGGAATAAGGAAATCAATTGAAACAGAACAATAATCTCCCTTAGAGTAAGCTCCGTAGGTAACATAGGTTATCTAAATGGCAGAGTTGAGTAATGCTGGCAGCAAATTATCATGCTTTGCATTTTGCCTTGTAGTCACCTAGGAAATTATTTACCAGTAGGAAGTAGAAAAGATAGAAAAGTTTTCCTTTTTGAACAGAATATCACTTCACTGGGCACCCTCTCCTTTTCTCATTTAATAAAGATTGTATGTAGTTGAGGAAAATATCAAAGAAAAATAAGGGAGTTTGACATAAAGTAAAAGTTATTAAGGCTCAAGGTTACCCACTAAGATCTGAAGTAAAATGCATAAAAGGGACACAAATATACTGTGAGCATGAAAAAATTATTTGTACAATGAAAGGAGGGGTCGTACAGTTTTGTTAATTCATTGTCAGTGTTAGTTTACATAAACAACACTGAATTTGCAAATCAAAACAAATTTGGAGGTAGTTTAGAACAAATTCGAGTAGGGAGCATTTTCTTTAACTCAAAGAAGCAATGCCCCAGAGAACAAATTGCCCTTCAGCTATAACAGTATTTAATTATGATATAAGGTATTGTTAATCAAAACAGATGCTTTTCTACGTATTAGATAAGGTTTATTAGTTGTTTTAAGACTTTGAGGTATTTAGGCCTAACCCTCTACCAGGAGCAAAGACTTGAGGTGAAAACCATCCTTTTAATGAAATGACAGCACAGAGCCTGTGCAGATGAAAGGAGATTGGAACTGGGGATGTGACCTTTGGGTGTCCAGGAGAAAGTCACATGCTATCATTTGGCTAGTTGTAAAGTCTTCCCTTAGCCCTCCAGGCATGGGGGAAGGCAAGAAGAGAGATAGCAAGCCCCTCTGGCCTCCAAAATAATAATTTCCTGTGGTCCTACCCCGGTTCTCTCCCCTCCTCCCTTCAAGAATGTTTGCAATATCTAGAGGTGAAAAGATCTGACCCTAAGAAAAGTCACTCATGCCTTAGGGACCCTGATGGTCCAGGAAATTAGACAGCAGGACCTGAGGCTAAGAGAGCAGTAAGTGGTTTTTGTTTATTTGTTTGTTTAGTTATTTTATTTGGGTTTGTTTAAAGCAATTTAATGAAGATATTCATTCTCACTCTGCTTCTCTCCTCTCTATGGTCTCTTTTTTCACTGTCTCTTAACTTTTCCTTATTGTTTAATAAACAACCTTAACCTGATGAGCAGAGAATGATTATTGAGAATGTGCAGAAGGGAAAGGGTGAGGGATATATAGAGGGTTATATATTTCTCTCTTAAAACTGAACATCATTCATCTTCTTAACCCTCAGTGAATAAAAGAAGCCCTTCACAGTGGGCCCAGAGAGGTCCCTTCTCCACATTAACTTAAATACTTTCATTTGGGTATGAGATGTCTGATAATTACTATGTGTTTGTCTGATAGGAACTGCACCTGGTCACTTCTGTGTTTCTCAACCCTGGTTATATATTGGAATCATTTAGGGAGCTTTTAAAAAGTGTGCCTTCCAAGCCACTCCAAAGATAAATTAAATCAGAAACTCTAGGTATAGGACTGAGGTATCAGATTTTGTCAATATCTCAAGTGATTCCAAGATGTAGTCCAGGTGGAGAGCCATTGTTTACGATCAAGGTTTAGGTTCTTCTCAACAAACAGACATAAAATGCCCTGAGGCAGGAATCACATAACTACATTCCTTGCCTTATTAAGAGCATAAAAATAAGAAAAGAAATCAATCAGTATTTTAAACACTTAGCATTCTGTAGGTATGAACATGAAGACGTGGTACACAAATACCAACATGATACTAAACTGATTGAGGAACAAGGACTAGTAAAAGTGTCTTTTAACCAAAGGTTTGAAATATTTGTATCCAGATGATGAATATAGTGTGGGCTAAGACATGGACGAATAGTTTGTTTCCAGTTTGGATTAACTCTAATCTATCCATGAACATAGGACTCAAAAGTCTCATGCTAATGATAGATTCATGTTCTGTTACCTGAGCTTTTTCATTTACATATTTCACAAACATATTTATGTCCTGTGGATTTATCACTGATGAAACAAAGATTTATTTACCTTTGTTATTTTATTTAATACAGCTTTTATTATCAGGCTGCCCACAGTGTAAGGCATTGTTTCTCAAAGTCTGGTCAGAATAACCTGGGAAGCTGTAGATATATAGATTCCCTGTAACTCTACGGATTCTGATTAAAATTTGGGGTAGACGCCAGGAATCTTTATATTAATGGACTCTCATGGAGTCAGTGGGAAGATTCATAATGTTAAAGATTCAGAAATAATGTTGGTGTTCATCTAGTCAGTACTTCTCAAACTATCTAAGGTGAAGAATCCATGTTCTTTTCTTTTTAACTTACAACACATAAAGGACTAAGTAAAATCTAATAAAAATGAACTTCTAAGGAAAAAAGCCATGAAGGAAAAATAGAAGATGCAATCCCTAATTTATTTTATTAGATTCAACAGAAATTAAAAAAAAAAGAAAAATTCCATCAAATTGCTATAAAAGTTTTTAAATACCTGCTTTGAATTTTTGTACTTATTTTATCTTAGACTGGTAAATATTGGGTTGGCCAAAAAGTTCCTTTGGTTTTTAAGTTAAAATAAAAGACAGGTTTTTCATTTTCACCAAGAACTTTATCGAACAATGTATTCTCCCTTTTCTTCCACTATCTTCTGCCATTTTTCAGGCAACTTCATAATTCCATCTTCCCCAAACTTTTTATCTTTTCGAGTGAAGAACTATTCCAGGTGCCTTTTGCAGTTTTCCAGGGAATTGAAATTTCTTCTATTAAGAGAATTTTTTAAAGACCAAAATAAATGGAAATCCAAAGGTGCAATGTCTGATGAATACGGCGGATGAATCAGAACTTCCCAGCCAAGCTGTAAGTTTTTGCCTGGTCATCAAAGAAACATGCGGTCTTACGTTATCCTGATGGAAGATTATGCGTTTTCTGTTGACTAATTCTGGACGCTTTTCGTCAAGTGCTACTTTCATTTGGTCTAACTGGGAGCACTACTTGTTGGAATTAATTGTTTTGTTTTCCAGAAGGAGCTCATAATAGAGGACTCCCTTCCAATCCCACCATGTACACAACATCACCTTCTTTGGATGAAGACTGGCCTTTGTTGTGGTTGGTGGTGGTTCATTTTGCTTGCCCCATAATCTCTTACATTCCACATAATTGTACACTATCCACTTTGCATCGCCTGTCACAATTTGTTTTAAAAACGTAACATTTTCATTATGTTTAAGTGGAGAATCGCATGTGGAAATTCAGTCGAGAAGGTTTTTTTCGCTTAACTTACAGGAACCCAAACATCAAAGCGGTTCATATAACCAAGCTGGTGCAAATGATTTTCAGCGCTTGATTTGGATACCTTGAGTATGTCGGCTACCTCCCACATGGTATAACGTTGATTGTTCTCAATTAATGTCTCGATTTGATCGCTGTCAACTTCAACTGGTCTACCTGACCATGGAGCATTGTCCAGCGAAAAATCTCCAGCACGAAACTTCATTAAACCACTTTTGACAGGTTCGATCAGTCATAGTACCTTCTCCATACATTGCACAAATCTTGTTTTGCATTTCTGTTGTTTTTACCTTTCTTGAAATAACAAAGCATAATATGCCAAAAATGTTCTTCTCTTCCATCTTCAATATTAAAATGGCTACACAAAAATTCACCAATTTTGATAAGTCCTTTTTTAAATGCACACTGATATGACAGCTGTCACATACAATCTACGAAAATTGTTTCGAATGAAGTTAAAGCCAACTAAGTACTACTAGAACCACCTTACGGAAAAGAAACGAATGAACCTTTTGGCCAACTCAATAATTTGCAAGCTAGCACTGGTGTACAAACTAAATATTGAGTAGCAATGTTTCCCATTTTTGTTCAGAATAACATTAATTCTGTATGATACTAATAAGATAGAAACCAAAGGAAAGGAGTCCACTGTCAATCAAGTTTGGGAAATAGTGGGAGAAATAAAGTTCCCTTATGATGAAACATCTTGCAGTATCCACTACACCAATGTGTTTGTGAATGCAAGAGAAGGAAATAGCATGCAGCTTTTCCAACAGTTTTTCTACCATGGATTTCTTTTCAAGGGCACTGATTAACAACTCTAGGAAAACAGTTTTTAGTCGAATATAATTAACGAATACTGACTTAGGTAAGTTTCTTCATTTTATCCTTGAGGAAACAGAAACCTAGAGATGTCAAGTGATTTGTTTATAGTCAAGCAACTATTTCATTTATTAGTTAACTAATAGTTAATTAAACACTTAATGAATGTTTACCATGTGTCAGATAGTCTACCAAGTGCTTTATCTTCTAAGATGACAGAATCATTTGTAGACATGAAATGACTAATCATCCACCTAGGGAACCCTTTGTTCTAATTTTTCTGCAGACACTTATATCACTAATATTTCTGTGCTCTTTATTTTGTATGTTTCCATTACTCTTTCTAAGGTTTCCCTGCTATTTATAACTAAGGGTATTTTTCATGGATGATATTTACCTAATCTTGGCCAACTTTGTTAAAATCGAGTAGTCATGCAATCTGATTAAAAAAAAAGTTAGGGTAGGGAATTTGTGTCTTCATTCAGAGAATATTTGCATACCAGTTACTATGGGTCAGATAACGTTCCCAGCATTTTGCATATGTTAACTGATTTAAGCCTATATCAAAGGTTTGAGATCAGTATTTTTATATGATTTTAGAGATAAAGAAACTGAGGCATAGAATTATAAAGTGACTTGTCCAGGGTCGCAGACCTTATGTAGACCTAGAAGTCAAACCTAAGCACACTGGTTCCAGAGTCCATGTGATACCAAGCAGAAAGGTACACCTACTTTATGAGAGGGCCTGTAATGCTGGGTTGAGGTAACAGAAAATTACCCAAGTGAATGAGAATTAGTCTAAGGAATTCAGGGTGGTTATTGAAACTGATATTAAATGTTTAGAGGAATGATTTTTTTCCACTATCATTCATTTTGGTGAGAGACTGTTTTCCTCAGGAGATATGATAGGGGGCTTTTCAAACACAGTCAATAAAAGTTGTATGGATATTATCTTCGAGGAGCATGCTCCTGAAAGATTGTCATAACCAGAGCTCCTAATTGTGTCCTAGGAGTTGAGCCAACTGTAGGTGTCCTATAATAAAATAATGGTTGTATTACGTACGTGTGTAGAGACGTTTAAGTCTAACAAACAGAATGAACAATTTTAAAGCTTTTCTCCTGTGATTTTTTTTCGCCTTTTGTATTCCATGCACCATGAAAAGTACAACATTGACTAAAATGTGTTCTCTGACCCCACTTAAATCAGTCTACTGAGAGAAGAGACTTGAAAACACATAATTAACAAACAAGTGTGCTGCATATTACTGTTTATCTGCACTACCGTTTACCATGAGGCAGAATATGACAGCATCGTTCTCAAAATAATAATCTTTTGTTATGTTTCTCCAAGAGCACCATGACTTCTAGGTTTGAGCATCACTAGGTTGGTCCTCACACTTTTAGGAGGTCTTCCAATATGCTCCCACACTACCGTATGCGTATCCCTATAAGAAGACTTAGATGACATAAGGAAACAAACATTAATTATATTTGTTTCTCTTTCTTAAAATTGTGAGCTCCTTGAAAGAGGGAACTGTGTCTCCTTCACCACTGTTTTCCCTCCATGTGACACAGAACCTGGCACTGGGTAGATTGGTCCTCAATAAATATTTCTTGATTGACTGACTGACTAAATTACAGTATTCGTTCGTTCAATGTGTGCCGATTTCCCTTCATTTTGCTACAGTCCTAGTTGCATGCTACCTCTGGGAAGGTGACCTATGAAAGCAAAATGTTAACATTTTGTGGCAGGTAATTTTTACCTTAATAGCCAGGGTTTAGGTACCGACTTCTTGCTAGAAAGGTCACTTCTCTGTTCCTGTTAAGTTTACAGTTGACATCTTGGAAAATTTCTCTAGAGCATAAAGAGGCCTGACAAAAAGATTTACTGTGGCTCTGTTTATAATAGGGAATTGTTAGGATAGCCAAATAAACTGTATTATATCCAAACAATGAAATACTATGCAACAGTTAGGAAGAACAAGGTGTATCTAAGTCTAATAAGTTGCTATCCTACTACTGAAGAAACAAAAGCAAGCAGCTAAAAGATACTTTCAGTACGTCTCTTAAGAAATATCTTAAGAAAATTGTATTTTCTATTGGTTCACTTATGATAGAGGCATGTAAACGTGTAGAAAATAGTCTTTGAGGACTCATACCCAACTGAAATCAGTGGCTACATTAGAAAGGTAGAGGGAACGAGGAATAAACCCTACTCATTTGTTCATCATTCATCCATTCATTCACTTCAGTCATCCTTTCATCTATTCATACATTTCTTCATTCCAACAAAACTTTTTGAGTAAATTTAACATATATGCATAAGGTAACATGCTGAGTTCCCCAAGGATAGAGAATGTATAGACACAGTCCTTTCTTGGCCTTTATCCTAACATAGCTTATAATCGAGCAGGTAGGATTGGACAAGTACACCAGTATATCAATAATACGAGAGAGAATATAGGAGAGATGGAGGGAGAGAGGGAGAGAGGAGGAGAGACATACACACATACTAAGGCTTTTCAAGGTATGACTTCTAAATTGAGATCTGGAAAAGGAGTAGAAATTGTAGCCAAGTTCTGGGCATGGAATGGGAAAGAAATTCCAGGCAGAGGAAATTTTATGTGCAAACAAGTAGAACAAAGAGCTTAAATACTGTGGGAATAGAAGTAGCTTAGTACTTCTAGAGTGTAAATATTAAACTGTGGTGACGTGGAGTCTAGAAAAATGGTACAGATGAACCTATTTTCAAAGCAGAAATAGAGACACAGACGTAGAGAACAAACATATGGACACCAAGGGGTTGGTGGGGAAACGGGGGGTGGGATGAATTGGGAGACCCGGATTGACCATATATACACTACCATGTATAAAATAGATAACTAATGAGAACCTGCTGTATAGCACAGGAGGCTCTACTTAATGCTCTGTGGTGACCTAAATGGAAAGGAAATCCATAAAAGAGGGGATATATGTATACATTAACTGATTGACTTCGCTGTACAGCAGAAACTAACACAACATTGGAAGGCAACTCTACCCCAATTTAAAAAAATATGTTAAACTGTGGTGTGAAATGAGAGGCATACAGACTTTTACTAATGGGTAGTCTTTATTTTTTTTATTTTTTATTTTTGCGGTACGTGGGCCTCTCACTGCTGTGGCCTCTCCCATTGCGGAGCACAGGCTCCAGACGCACAGGCTCAGCGGCCATGGCTCACGGGCCCAGCCGCTCCGCGGCACGTGGGATCCTCCCAGACCGGGGCACGAACCCGTGTCCCCTGCATCGGCAGGCGGACTCTCAACCCCTGCACCACCAGGGAAGCCCTATGTTACATCTTAATGATTCTTTTATTTACATTTGGCCAAATAAAATATGAAACAACACTATCACAATAGCCACTTCAGTAATCAAGATGATAATATAATAATGGAATGTTAAAATATTGTCTCATTTAAAATAAATGTAATTTAAAATATCATATCTCTAATTCAGACTGTTTCCAGACACCCCGCTGGACACCTAATTAAAAAGCATGTGGAATATCTCAGTGAAGTGCCACCATGGAGAATATTAGAAAAGGAAAAAAAAATTTAGGAGCAGCAAGGAAAAACGTTTAATGGATTTAAGTTTGAGTTTGTTGAGCAGTGTATTTGAAGTGACCTAGAACATACCTATAAATATCAAAAGGAATTCATTCAGTCATTTCACAAATATTTATTAAGTGCTTACTTGGTACCTGGCACCATTCTAGATGCTTGTGATTCATCATTGACTAATTCAGTAGCAGCTACAAGTTCCTTTTGGATTTGTGAAATTATTGTCAATACACATTCCCCAGACAACTTCGTTTTTAAAATTTTCTTGACATTGAGGGCAAACCTGGGATTGTGAGCTCAGTGGAACAGATGCCATCTGACTGATTGACAGTTATGAATTATACTTATTATTTCGTACCCTGAAAGCTTAAATGCATTAACTTTTAACTGTAATTCTGCTGATTGTACTTCAAATTCTTCTTGGTTTAGGCTAAATATTTTGTTTTATTCATTAGCTAATTTTTTTAAATTTGTATTTCTAACATTGCAGTGATGAAAGTTTTACTCTCAACAGAGATAACTGAGTTTCTGTTTTCCATTTCAGTTTATTTTACTAAAATTGAAAACAAAAATGTATGAGGATTGGATTTTAATCCAATCCTAAACTCTTATCTCAATGAAAGACTACAGTATCTTTCTACAACTTCACGAGAGATTTGAGCACAGATTTAAGGTCTGACTTGCTATCACCCCTTCCCTCACGGCATGTTCATTGGAGATATCATTTCTCTTCAAACTTCACATGATAGAGAAAGAAAAACCAAAGGGAGAAAGTGGATTGGTAGGAAGCTTAAGGGAAAGAAAGGTGTCAAGATCCTTCGGGCATAAAATCAAATTTGAAACACTTGAAACTCCTAAGAGGATAGGAAGCTAGATAAGGGTCTAAGGTTGCATACAGAAAAGATATAATCCATAAGAAGTTATAAGTGGGAAGAAACATAATGCCATAGGTAGAGGAAAAATAAACTACTCAACATAATAGGATATAGTAGAGAAGTAGTAGGGAATTATCTTTTTAAGATGTTATCACACACACCAAACACACGCACACACCCCTACAATGATGTTCAGTGGTAGATGGGTTCTTTTATATATGTGTGTATGTTTCTTCCTCTCTTCCTCTCCCTGTCTCCCTATCCCCTCCCTCCCTTCCTCTGTCTCTCCTATGTTCTCTCTTGTATCATAGGTATCCTGCTGTACTTGTCCAATCCTACCTGCTCAACTATAAGCTGCATTAGGATAAAGGCCAAGAAAGGACTGTGTCTATGCTTTCTCTGTCCCTGGGGAGCTCAGCATGTTACCTTACACATAATATGTTAAACTTACGCTAAATATTTTTGTTGGAATGGAGAAATGTATGAATAGATGAATGGATGACTGAGGTGGATGAATGGATGACTGAGGTGAATGAATGGATGAATGCTGAACAAATGAGTAAGTGAAAAAATCAATGAGTAACATATTATGTCTTAGAAACAATGAAATTTAAACTTAAAATGCAAGTCCAGTTTCCTAAGAAGCATACTCTGAGACAAAGATCAAAGTTTATTAGAAATGCTATTGAGATCAAGGCCTGTGGGGAGTGAAGGAAGCATGCTTGGGCCCAGGGAGGAGTTAAACTACAAGTCATTCACAGCAGGAGCCTCAGCTGATCCCATTTGATGCCAGGACTTTATGCCCCTGCACAGACAAGTCATTGGACAGAGGCTGTCCCCAAAGAAAGGTCACACATTTGGAGAGGGACTCAGTTGATGTCTCAGTGAGAAAGATTTAGTAGCAAGGAAATGACTATTTGTTCCTGTAGATGGAAGATCTAGACGTGTACCATAGCATCCACAAACACTATAAAACAAATTACGTTTACCATTTCTCTAGAAGGCAAATCTGGGGCCACGAATCAGAAGGGAGAAAGATTTCAGCTCAAAATAAGGAATGATTGAATAATTTTCATCTTTTAAAAATCGTTAGAATGGAAATATCCCAACAGAGCCTCTATAGTATTTTTTGTTTATTTTATTTAATTTTGTTTTTTATTAAAATATAGTTGATTTACAATCTTGTGTTTATTTCAGGTGTACAGCAAAGTGATTCAATTATGAATATATATATATTCTTTTTCAGATTCTCTTCCCTTATAGGTTATTATAAAATATTGGGTAGAGTTCCCTGTGCTATACAGTAGGTCCTTTTTGGTGATCTCTTTTATATATAGTAGTGTGTGTATGTTAATCCCAAAGTCTTTTTTGTTTTGTTACATAAGTATTATACATCAGATGGCAAAGTGAGGAGGCAGGATTTCCCAGCTTAGGGAATCTCGTTTTACATTTTCCTGTAAAGTGTATCTACATAGAGATAGATAGATGTGTGTATATAGATATATCACTCTAGTTCATACTCAGTGGAATTTAAGCAGAAGTTTATAGTGAGATTTTTAAAACTTTGTATCATAAAATAAATTTATCAGAATTCCAGGATGAACCTATGAATAACAGTAATTAGAATCTTGGGCTCTGTGGAGAAATGGGTGAATAACACCATATATTTTTCACAAGGGTGGTAAAAATCTAAGGTAGGGAAATAGGAGAATTAAGGAGTAGGAAAAATGAAAGGACATTGAATATTGAGTGAGTTTAATTCAGCTTCATTTTTCTGAGGGAAAGCAACTGGGTGCTTTCATATGAGGAAAGGAAACTAGGAATTGTTGAACCCTGCTGAGTGCCAGACCCTGGCTTTATCTATATTATCAGTGTAATCATAGCAAGGTGTTATATAGCATGAACCAGTTACCAGACACTCTTAAGCACTTTACATGTGTTAATGCATATATTGTACCAAAACCATTTGAGGTACATATGCTAATATTATTCTCATTTTATGCTTGGGGAAACTGAGGCATAGAGAGTTTTAGTAACTTGCCCAAGGTCATGGTGCTAGAAAGTGGTAGTGCTGAGATCTGAACCTGGGGTAATATGAGATATTGCCTCTCATCTTATTTAAAACATTGGTCTTCATTGTTGGCTGCAGAATGATGTGAAGTATACTGAACTGAGAAATAACTCCATAGTGCTGAGATAAGATTGCCAATCAAAATGAAAGTGGTCCAAAATGAAATGAAAAATTCCCCTTAACAAGGATTTTCTAAAGCAAGTTTGACACATCTCCATTGGTAATAAATTACTCCTTTGTGGCTTTTGACTATGCAGCTTGCATCCTGATAGATTGTATATGTCAAATCTTCCTACTTAAGGGTCCCTAATGTATAAACTATGTTGCTCTTCTGGTTTTCAGTGTTCTCTGCTGCCTCCAATATAGAAAAGCTCCTAAAAAGTTAAAATGATGTGTTCTAGGGAGGAAGAATTATATAGTGGAGTTGGTAAGACTGAGGTTTGATTCCAACTTTATCATTCGCTAGTGAAAATTTGGCTAAATTACTCACTCTTTCTAAGCCTCAGTTTTCTTGCCTGTTGAATGGATTGTGATACCTACCTTTAAAAAAAAGTCATAAAATATTCAGTGAGATAACATATCCATAGCTCTTGGCACATCACATGGGCTGAATATATGTTGTCTTAATTCTCCTTTATCTCTCAGTCCCGTAACTTGCCTCAATCTTTAATTCATAGAAGGTAGTGGATAGATTCCTCCAAAAGGAATTCTAATTCAGTAGTCTGAAATATACTAACTCAGCACAATTCTCTGAACTATATTCTACCTTGCTGTTTCTTTTGTCCATTTCAATGAGTATTAGTTTTTTGTTTTTTTGGTTTTTTCCCTTGAAGGCTACTTATAAAAGAGAGGGGAGAAATAAAATGTAATATATTTTTCTTTCATCACTTTTTTTTGATAGGTAGAAAACTAACACTGTCAAAGACGAAAGTGGAAACTCTAAGAAGGTTACAGCCGTTAGCTAATGTAAGGCTTTGGTTTTTCTCTATAGATTTATTTATACCACCTCTATCCTTCCCAACCGCAATAAATAAGAAATGGTTGAGGTTATGTTTAGCAGGACAAATAGACATATTTTGCTGGGCAGCTTGATGATGGGCCAGGAAGACTTTGAATGGAAGCGCCACACTTTTATGGTTCTTTAGTTATTTTATGACAATGATAGGGAAAACTGATGGAGTCACTGCTTTCCTGTTAGTGAGCTATTCTAGGCTGTGGTGAGTTTATAATTAGTCAGTTGACATTGGAAGAATTATAACCTTTTTTTTTTAACATTTGACTTTTTGGGCATATTTCATCTCATCAAATTACCTGTTGTGAATGTCATAATTTTTATTATAAACCTATGTATTTTTGTTGTTGTTGTTAACCAGTAACTTATACATACAATCAACTCTTACTTTGCAGAGCCAATTATTCAGTCTAATAATTACCTAGTCTCTCTGGTTCCAGATTTCCCCCTTGTTTGCCCTTCATTGGCCATTCTTCAGTAGCTCTACCCCAGGGAACAGGGAGGAGGTAGGTTACTTAGGTGAGTCTCATATGAGATGGTTGGACTTAAGGGTTTTCAAAGGTCCACTAGTGAAAACATCAAATGCAGGGCTATATAGTGAGATTGCATTTTCAGTGGAGGTTACTTTTCCATGTCAGTATGGAAAATAATAAGCAGTCTTCTTGCTCTTAGTATTTAAAGCCAGATTCATAGTTATAACAACAAAAATACTGACAGACGGTGTGTATTTGTGTCTGTGTGTATTTGTGTGTCTGTATTGTAAGAATATATTTTGCCAACACTTTGTCTTTCTTCATGGAATCTTTACAGCCCTGAAGCTGCATCATTCTAATGTCTCATATCACAGATATATTATTTGTAAACATAGCTCATGCATACACCTTTGGCAGGGCAATTGCATCATCTTATTCATCTCAACATCTCCAGTGCCTAGAATCTGCCCGACGGTCTTTAGAAAGACAGTGTTGCTGCTGAATGAGTAAATGAATGAAATTTTAAAGAACAAAATCAGAGCACAATTTAAATCACTCTTCATATCACATATGAGATGCCATATTTCTGTTTAGTATTCCCAGCTGAAAAGTTGACTCTGTGGAATTGCCAACATTAATCCTGGAAAACAAACCATTAAAGTAGCAACCCTCCACAGAAGTGCTCTGCGTAATTCAACAATGCATGCTCTCTCTTAGCTACTGCCTGAGCATTGGCACCCGATGCAGAGACTTGGCATCGTTGGGAAGCAGACAAAGAATCCATCAAGAGCCTGGAGACAAGGTTGATGTATTCAGTTCATTCTTCATCTTGCAACATTACTGCCAGTCATGTCCTCACAGCTATGGGGGATTTTGTTCATTTTCTAGCACCTACATTACTACATAAGCTTTCATAATCTGACTGTCAGAAATATCTCAGGGTGAGCATTGTACCTAGGAAAGATTGGCATAACATGGCCAGGGACACAGCAAGGGATGTGTGAGAAACAACGGTCTGGCCTTGCTTATGCAGTCTTTTTTTTCTCTCTCTCTTCCTCTGAGTAATCAGGTCCAGGGAAATGTCTGTACTAGTCAGACCCAGTTATACTATGCCAGCCCTTTATACTATGATCTGATTCTGGCTCCTCTTGCCACATTAAGGTATTTAAAAATAAAGAAAAGAGGGCTTCCCTGGTGGCTCAGTGGTTGAGAGTCCGCCTGCCGATGCAGGGGACACGGGTTCGTGCCCCGGTCCGGGAAGATCCCACATGCCGTGGAGCGGCTGGGCCCATGAGCCATGGCCGCTGAGCCTGTGCATCCGGAGCCTGTGCTCCACAACGGGAGAGGCCACAACAGTGAGAGGCCCGCGTACTGCAAAAAAATAAATAAAGAGAATAAAGAAAAGGGTTTTTTGAAGAAAATGATGAAAATAACTGGGGAAAGTTTTGGTTGCTATCATTTTGATGGTTTTCATAGTTATATCATGCCATTTACTTTTAGGGAGGGAGAGGAACCCCTGCACATATACACACAACTTCAATTTATATCCATTCCTGTATGTTTATGGAATTTTGGTCTTCCATGAGCTATGAAGGCAGCATGTGGAAATGCAGCTGCTCCCCCAAAACTTCCCCACTGAGAAGCCAGACTGATAATAGTTCTAATTGTTTTGCGCCAGACTAATAATAATTCTGAATATTTTGTGCCAAAAACCAGGTTCTTGCTTCTTCACTATTGTGGAGGTTCTGGGCCTTTCCACCTGTCTGTGGACTGCTGGGTGTCGGGCTGAGGTGGGACAAATACAACACATGCCGGGCGGGGGCTATTCTTCCATCTCCTTCCTCACCTGCCACTCTGCCCTCTCTGAATCACCACCCAGGACTGGAGTAGCTTTGGTCCTAGGCCGGCACCAGCACAATAACACATACTGCCTCATTGCAGTATGATGAATGAAGAGTTTTAATGAAACTGGCCCAAACTGCGCTGGCAAGCTGCCTTATTTTTGTGTTTTAAATGGGAGTGATCCATCAGCCACGAGCAGCATCTCTGTCTCGGCATCCCTCCCGATGCGCTTGCCGGTCCCTCCTCACCGAGCTCTCTCTTCTGCTCGTCTTCTGTGCTTGACCAGTGGGGCCACGGGCCTCTGCACCCACCGTCCCCCTTCGTATCACTCAGCGCTGCTGATGCCCTGGGTGAGCGGCTGCGTGACCCTGTGCTCGCCACTCCCGACTTCATTCTCCCTAGCCTGGGATACGGCAAGCTAATGTGGTACAATGTCTGGCGGATATTAAATACACGTGCCGGCTGCTCCCTCATTAGAGTTGCCTATCTCCCCCGAGAGTGGTTGTAAATCAAACTATGAATCATGTCTTTTTAAAAATGGGAAAAGGTACATGAACACTAAAGGGGGGGAAATCCTCCAAAAATAATAAATATAGACAAAGAGGAGGGATGACACCTTAATCAAGCTGGCTGGGAGCAGTCAAGCAGCTCAGCATTTGGCCAGAGTGGAAACAAGAGTTTTGTTAGATGGTTCTTTCTCCTGTTGTTTGTTTCATCATTAAAAAATAAAAAACAAAACAAAACAAGGAAATGACATAGACTTATTTTTCCTTGTCTCTGGGGGTTTGTTGAAAGCAGAGTGTGTGGCAAGAAATGCAAGCGCAATCTGCACAGTTGTGTGAACGATCACAGGGCGGCTTGAGTTTCATTAACCAGGAGTTTAAATGAAAGAGAGAGGGAAATACAGAGGAGAAACCTGAATGGCTGGATGTTCCTCTCACAGTAGAATTTTCTATAAAATACCATCTCTTGAGAATCATAGGCCTGAAATATACTCCAAACCTTTTTTAGACTACTTTCTAACTCATCCCAAACCTTCCATGCTATTGTAAGAATCTCCATCTCTCAGGGTAGCTGTAGGATTACACGGCATCATACAAAAGAAAATATTGTTGAGACTCTAAAGTCATTATTTACATGTTTTTGTGTGGTTTGGGGATGGAGATATCCAGCCAAATAATCAGAGCTATTCATTTTCCTTCAGAAAGTAAGCCTGCATTGCTCAGCCACTGTATGGTCTGGAGCATAGCATGCTGTGAAGTGCACCTTTAAATAGGAAAATTTACAGTTGTCTTTATTGGACTTGACTCTTTGATGTGGGAGGAAAGTCCGAGGCTGAGTGATGCAGTGTAGTCAACCAGTGTCACAGGAATTCAGAGGTTAATGTGGATTGGTTTGGTTGGAGAAGGGTCCATGTAGAAGGTGGGGCTGAATGTCTTTGGGGAATGAGGGTTGTACCATGAGCAAACCAAATGGAGAAAAGGCCTCAGTGTGTTTGGGGAACAGTGTGGAGGACAGTCCCTTGGGTAGCAGGAGAGATGATAGAAGGTGAGACTACTGGCTGGCTCTACTGAGGGTAGCTGAGAGAGAGTTTTCAAGAAAACTCCAAGCAGCACAGGGATTCTAGGTGACATATCTATCACCTGTTTCCTTTTGTTTTGTTTGCCTATGGGAATAAACACGCCTGGTTATTGGCAGCGTAAGAGGTGGAGAGAGACCCTGGGCTCCATTGCTGTTTCGCTACTAAATTTTGGTTCCATGTGGTAGCAGTAGAAACAATTATTGCTAGGCCTTGGTATATGGAAGAGCCACCTGGGACTTGGGAGACTGGCCATACTGCCCAGTTCCCAATGTGTCATCTGTCTTCCATCTCCGTCTTCAGTACTTTTAAAGACACATGGCCAGGGAACCATGGAAAGAAGTTAGACCATTCACACCCGTCTATACACAGAAAGGTACCAGGCAGAGAGGGGACCACCAGTTGGGTTCAAAGGAAGGTTCGTTTGCTAGGGTTGCCATAACAAAGTATCACAAACCAGGATGTTTTGTGTTGGCAGGATTGGTTTCTTCTGAGGACGGTGAGGGAGAATCTGTTCCTTGCTTCTCTCCTAGCTTCAGGTGGTTTGCTGGCCATCTTTTGTGTGTGTGTGTGTGTGTGTGTTACGCGGGTCTCTCACTGTTGCGGCCTCTCCCGTTGCAGAGCACAGGCTCCGGATGCGCAGGCTCAGAGGCCATGGCTCACGGGCCCAGCCGCTCTGCAGCATGTGGGATCTTCCTGGACCGGGGCATGAACCCGTGTCCCCTGCATCTGCAGGCGGACTCTCAACCACTGTGCCACCAGGGAAGCCCTGCTGGCCATCTTTAATGTTCCTTGGCTTGTAGACATATCACCCCAATCTCTGCCTTCATGTTCACATGGCATTCTCCCTGTGTGTGTGTGTCTGTGTCTGTGTTCAAATGTCTCCTTTTTATAAGGGCAACAGCCATATTGGGTTAGAGGCCCATCCTACACCAGTATCACCTCATCTTTAACTAATTATATCTGCAACAACCCTATTTCCAAATAAGGTCACATTCTGAGGCACTGGGGGTTAGAACTTCAATGTATTTATTTTGGGGGTGCATGATTCAACCCATGACAGCAAGGATAAGCAATAGTGTTCTTTCCAGTTACTTCAGAGATGATTTATTTTTCTCTACAAAATGCAGTAATTAAAGGCTCATTGATTAATTTGATATGCTTTTCAGTAATTATCTAAGTTCATATTTTGGGGGGAAGGTGGGGGCGAAAAAGATCTCCCAACAAAGTACCCTCTTGTTAATGTCTTCCAGTTTGCTGTAGCAGGACCCTTTTCTGGAAAGGCTTGTACCTTAATCTTTGTCTGTAATTGGGTATCCTCCCAGCAGACTGTTTGTTGTCTCACTCACTGAGACCCTCCAGGAAATACAGTTTTGTTTGTACTGGTACGAAAGATAAAAGGAACGAAGGAAGGAAGGGGAGACCCTGGAGTGGGAGAAAGAGAGAGATGGGGGAGGTGAGGGGGGAGGGTGGGAGAGATGGGGAGAGAGAAAGAAGAGAGGAAAGGGAGGGAAGAAATGGCAGGAAGGAAGAACTGAGGGGAGGAAGAAAATGGTCCCCCTCTTCCCACCTGTAAGAACATCCTACCGGAGTGCCTCTGTCCACTCAGTTCTGAAGCTCGGGGATTGCAGCATCATCTCTGACTGCATCTATGCAACATCTAAAACAAGGGGGCGCGTTCTAAATAGTATGGTGCTGATTAGAAAGAAGTAAAGGAATTTTTTAAGACATTAACATTGAAAAAATGGCTCTGGGTGTGCTTTATGTAAAAATAATATTTTCAAAACACATCTGCCTATTGAACTTTACAGTAAAAACACATGGCAAACATTTTCACAGTTTTCCACCAGGGGGTGCTCCCCCCAATAGAACGAAATGAGAAAACTTGAAATATTTGACGGTTTGAACAGCCCCAAAGAAAACATTTGTTTCTGCCCAAATCATGAAAACAAACATTTTTTTTTTCTTTTATGAAACAAGCATATTGGCTCATGAAATGAGGTTTGGGGAAAAACACACACACACACACACACACACACACACACACACAACAGCTTCTATAGCGTATATGTATATATTTTAAGCCTGCCTGAAGGAAGATAAAACTGAGAGTTGGCTGATGATAGGTTTGATTATTTAGAAATTGAAAAAAGAGTCCCAGTGAGATGTCTTAGACCATTTCCATCTTAAGAACTTTTAACTTTTAGAACATTAAATGCAATCAGAGGGACAGAAACCAATTCTCCTGACTCCCATAAAACTCTTAAAAACATGCATTCTACATAACGTAGAGAGTTGAACCCCCTTAGAAGCTATGTAGGAATTAGTAGTAACAAGTGAGCCTTCCAAGATCTGATTTTACCCAGATTCTACTAAGTGCCAGTTTGCTATGTCGTATACCTGAGATCCTGCCCTTGAGAAATGTTTATGCAAGTCACCAACAGTCCTACTTTTAAGAACTTAATCTTAAAACTTAGAACCCAGAATTTACTCGTATGGTGTGGAGCTCAGGGAACAGATTTCTTCGAAGCAATTTACATCATGAACCTTCTTGTTTTTATACAAAATTTTTATTTTTAATTCAAGACATAAGGTAATACTTTCTGGGGAATATTACTATAGCTCATATCCCCTTGCCCTCACCAAAGAAGAAAAGAGAGCACCTCAAGCTTAAATTAATTGCACTGAAGTGTCTAAGGCAGAAGTGAGAAGTGGTCCCCACCTCCTTTCCAGGCTGCTCATTCACACATGGC
>NW_006774368.1:11535-12580 GCF_000442215.2 Lipotes vexillifer | reverse complement strand
GCCTTTCCTGCTTATGAATCAGCTCTGGAGAAGGAAAAGGAGGAAGAGGACGCTTTTATGGCTAAAGGAGCCTTGAGTTTCCTTTGCTCTTTATAATACAATAAGTTGATAATTCCCTTCACATCTCATAGGCCTGATACACTTAGCCTTACTACCTATTGATAAAACTAAAACCATGCCTCCTTTTACAAAGATATATTTTACAATTCCTAGAAAATTCACAGCAACCACATTGCCACAGTGAATCACCTCAGAGAACAATGCTGATTTCTGTTTCTGGCACACTGTTCCAGAAAACAGCTCTGGGTTCTCACTAGCAAGATAGCAGTTCTATACAGAATCGTTTATATCATTATGTGGAAAATTATAACCCTAAAACATTTCCCCAACCTGTTTCTTTATTGGATTCTGCTTCCCAAAATGAGGGCAAATAAAAAGGTATCTGAGAATTAGAAGGGTGAGCAGGTGGGGCTTAATTCCATATTGCATGCATGTGTTGCTCTCCTTTTTATAGCTCCTGCTTAAACAAGCTTGAAAATAAAGCCATGGATCGATGGCCTGAGATGTATCGTTACTGAGAATGCAACCCTGGGATTAACTTAACCAGCTATTCTTCTATGCAATGAACAGAGCTGATCCTAGGGATCTCAGACATATGCTCTGGCCTGGTGTGGCCCCTTTGTACTGCGTGCAACCTAGCCTGGGTCCTGCATTACCAGGCATTAATGGAGAGGGCAAATGGCAGAAACCTCATTGCAGTAGGAAGAAAAATAGGGAGTAATAGTGTTAGGTAGCCTTTTATGGTTTGCTGATTTTAATAGTAACATCAACAACTATCTTTGAGTGACAGGTATGTACCAGGTACCTCTTATACATTATTTTTCAGCCTCGCATCACCTCTATAAGCACTAGCTCCATTTCTAAAGATGAAAAATCTTCCAGCCACAAAGAAGTTAAGTAAGTTGTCCAGGAGTCATGCAGCTAGATTGTGGCTGAATTTTTATTTGAACCCAGGCCTCCTGTCTTCAAACTCCATTCTCTTTCC
>NW_006774368.1:0-11478 GCF_000442215.2 Lipotes vexillifer | reverse complement strand
CTTTCCCTATGTCAAGTACATGTTACGTGGCACCATCATGGACTTTTATGTTCTTGTGCGAGAGTGGCATTTCATGAAGTGGCTTGGTCACTTATTCTTTGTGTGACTCTGAACAAGTTACTTAGCTCTCTTGATATCCGACTTCTTATTTATAAAATGGGGACAATAATATCACCTAATGCATAGAGTTATAATCAGGATTCATGAGTAAATACATGTGAAGCCTTTTGAAAGTGCTTTGAATGCACTAAGCAATATATAAAACTTAGTTGTTATATTAATAATACTGTTGTTGAAAATTCAACATATGTGAAAAGAGCCTTCCTGAGGACACTTCAGAAAGGAGTAATATATCTGAGTTATAAGCTCCCAGAGGGCAGACACATGCTTATATGGTAGGAGAGATAAAAGGACTTGGGTCCACACTATTTAGTTTAAAAGGTAGTTAACTGACATCAAAGTAAAGAGAAATTTCAGGAGTGAAACTCTGATCTTCTAGGAACTTGAACAAATGTGCTCTGGGTCCATTAAATATTTCACATAACAGTCCTTGCTTTTGCTTCAGGCAGGAACTGCCACGTACGCCAAATCTTTTATTCTGAACTTAGACAACCAGAGAGTAAAAACGGCATGGCAGAGTGGTGAGGGGTTATGAGACTGAAGTCTCGTGGTGAGCCAATAGAGAAGGAAAAAAAAAAAAAAGAAAAACATTAGTACAATATCATTTGTTTATCATGTAAGTTTTGAGAAACTTCATACAATTCATGTTGGGAGACAAATATCTTACCCTCTGACTTTTCCTTCTTTCCTGCCATCCATGCTCCCTGAACTCAGGTTCTTTGTTTCCTCAAAAGGCAGTTGGTTTGACCAGCTTTCCTGATGTTTTCTTTTGAAAACGATAAAGAAAATGGAAGCACCACTCTCCCACAGACAGATAAAGATATGTCACTTTCACACACGTCTTCCTTTTTCTCTGCTGTTTAAATGGTGGTGCTCATAAGGTGGGAGGCTGAGAGTGCCGTCTGCCTTGTGTGACATTCCAGGGAGAGACCCTGCCCTCAAGCCCTGTCCCATCGCCTCCTCAGCCACAGCTTAGCTGCCTGGTCACCTCTTTCCAGGGCCTACATTTCAACCTTATTCTGCAGCAGCTGTAGCATTCTAGAAACCTCACACTTTTGCCTCTACACCTGCCCTACAATATTTCGTGTTATTCCATCCGGTGACCACACTCAAGCTTGTCGCTGAGGTGCTCTAAATCTTGCCCAAACAATCTGGTCATGATTCTATCCTGACAGGTCCATAGCCCTGCAAGTGGGGATTAAAAACACAGAATGTGAGCTCTAAAAGGAAGTCTCACTATCATCTTGTTTACCAGCTTTCGTTTTCAGTTGAGGCAGCTGATGTCAATGTCATTGTTTGTGGATAACCCCAAACCAGAATCCAGATTTGCTGCAATGGATGTACTGTGTCTTCCTTTGTGTCACGTGGCATAACTTCAGGTTAATACTATACGATTTGTTTTAATTGTTATGACACATAATTGCTGTCTGAAGTGTCTCACTTTTAACTTCAATTATAACCCCTGAATTCTTTTTTTAAATCTCTCTCTCCTCAGTGTACCCACGGGTAGTCAAAATGGGTGGCATCTTACATGGTATAATTAAAGAAGTTCTAAGAAATTCCTACTGCATATATTTCCAGGGACAGGCTAATTCTTGGGACTCAAAAAAATCAATCTTTCTAATCTTAATAATTTATAACTGCATGAAATATTATGCAATTTTATATTTCCAGATTTATAATCAGAAATATAATAGAGTAAGATATTTATTAAGTACTTTTTATTAAAGAATTTTAGATGTATAAGTAATAGCACCAGTGAATTTTTAAATTTGTCAAGAAACTATGACTGAAATAATTGTGTTCAGGTTCTCGTGAGGAAGCAGTAGAGAGTCCAGTGCTTCTGGGAAATTATATTCATTTCCTTAATCTCTAAATATATAGATAATACTATGGCAGTATATCTATTACGTAATGTATTTATTTTAAGTAGAGTAATCAAAAAATAAAAGCAATGGCTTCAAGTGGTGATTCACATCACATACTTTAGAACGGGAATAAATGTAAAGATGTCTAACTTGAGATTATTTTTCCCTGGCCTGGGCCTAGTAAGTCATCATTATTGGTGTTGGGGCCCTGGAATATGCATTTTAAGCAGCTAAACAGTTGCTTCTGCTATATCAGAACCTCACTTTGATAAAACCTGGTTTAAAAATTTGTTTGCCCAATGGCAAAGGTTTCCAAATAACATTAAATTCATATTCAACCATACTTGCATCAGTTATCAATAACTATTGGAGAATGTTGCTTTTAAAAATGCTGAGAATACTACGCCAGTTCCTACTTAAAGCCCCTTCTAAAAATGTTGCTGGTCAAAGGGTTGAAGAGCTGGGGCTCAACTATGACCCTATCAGCTTGCCTCTGGAGCCTCAAATGTTTGCTGTGGTGGAGAGGTCGAGTCCTAGGACTGGACAGTGCCAGCAGTGGGAAGTGAGGGGCTTGCTTCCTTAGCCTAGTCTGTTCCCCTAGAGGTCTAGGCTCTCTAATTGACTAGCAAATGTTTATCTTCATAATTCCTCTCAGTTCTGTTGCTGCATAGAGTTTGTGGAGAGCTGGGGGAAGGCAACAGATAGGACTATGCTGAGATCATCCTATTAGTGATGAACTCCAGCAGTGCTGAAGCCTAAATGTTTCCATCCCAAGACTGGCCTCAATATAAGTATAATGTAATTGACATACGTAATTTAAAATTTTCTAGTAGACACGTTTCTAAAAATATAAAAATAAATATGTGAAATTTTATAATGTATTTTATACATTTATTTTATATTTGTAATAGTCACATTTCAAGTGCTAAATAGCCACATGTAGCCAATAGCTACTGTATTGGACATCAACGTGTCAAAAGATTAGAATTTGTTTTTAATAATTATTTTAGAAACACCAAATAAACACTGGTATCAAAAGTAACTTTGGGACATTGAAAAACATATGACTTATTAATAACTGATTTAGAAAATACTTTGCCAAATTACTGAAATTACTAGTGGTGTTTCCCAGTTGTGCTTGCATTTTATTTGCGTGAACTTGTCCAAAATATGTGCTCACAGGCAAAGGAAGGAAGGAAGAAAGGAAGGCAGGTAACAGTAGCTTTTAACTGTCAAAGAGGAATTCTCACTTCAGGCAATAGCTACATAAATCAAGAAGCCCCTATCAGGCTCAGTAGTTCTTTCTGAAAATCTTTGGTTCCTTTACATATTCAAAACCATCAGAATCCCCTGGGAATTGTTTGGAAAAAAAAAAAAAAATCAGAGTGGAGTCTGAACAGAGCAGCAAGCATGCTGTTTCCAAGAAAGGGTGCTGAGATGGTGAGGAAGGGCCATTTCTATAGATCAGATTGCTAGAGAACTTATCTGACTTTCCACAGGCAGTGACAGCAGGCAATTTATTGTGATGCTTCTCAGCTCATGGGAACCAGTAGGGTGTGACAAGAATGGTTTGCCTCAGACACACACATCATAGTTTCCTTTAGGATTTTTTAAATAATAATAATGTTTATTTCCACAGAAAAGGGCAAACTCAGATATTTTGGGACCTTGGCCTGGGCACACATGACCACCAATTGGGGGTTCTCCACTGGACTGATCTTATGAAAACTCTAAGGAATCACTTCAGATCTGCTCTTGGTTGGTGTCCTAACAAAGGTGGCATGTCAGGGGGAGTTCTGTGGAGGGAAAATATCTTTGTTGCGGTCCAGGAGCCACCCGCCTGGAGTCAAGTTCCCCGGTAAATGCGACCCGTGTCCCAAACAAGGACACCCGAGAATCACCAACACCAAGTAGAAAGATTAGCAAAGGATTTATACAAGAACAAGTATAGAAGCTTACACAAACTGTCCGGACAGGGTCCCACTCGGAGAGAAGTGAGTGAGACCCCGACTAACAGTCGGGCGAGACTTTTATACCCTTCACAGGGCGGGAAGTCCCCAAGGCGGGAGGGAGCTGTTTAATTTTGAATCAGCCAATCAGGAACCCGGTTCTTCCCGCCCCAAGCCAGCAAGCAAGTTTCTTACAGAAGCCAAAATGTGCTGTTAGCCCTGAAGCTGTTCTGTTTCTTTCGTCACACCTTTTATTTTCGCTTTAAAATTGTGGGGCCGGAAGGGGCAGGAAATACAATGAGTAAATACAGTATTCAGCCGCTCCAGGAGTGCTTTAGCTGCCCTTTATTGTTGTTTTACATCCTAGAGAGAAGTGATCTCAAGGAAATCAGATTCTAAACCATTACCTGTCTTACAAATTAAAGCCATCACATTAATTGGGCTAATTAGAAGTCCATTACAGCCTAGAGAATACAGGTTGTTTCCGTTGGTCCATTACCTCTTATAAAAGGTTATCAGCAAAATCCCCAACAGAAAGGGTACCACAAAACTCTCTCCTTCATCTGAAAAGGTTTTGACAGTAAAGAAATCCATCTCTTCAAGGAAGCTTTCCTAGATCATTTCCATCCCTTTCAAACTGCCTTTTCTGTTCTACGATTTCTCAATGCTAATTCTCTTTAGAATGGATTACGTTGTGATGGTCACTGCCTAGCCTGGGTACTACCCTAAACCATACAAAACAACAATAAAATCAACACCGTAAAAATACAATAGACTTCACATTTTCCTCCAATAAATATGCTAGTAAATATGTCTTTCTATTTATGAATAGCTTTAGCACATATTGTATACCAGGCACAATGCTAAGCACCAGATGTCAACATTGAGCATGATAGATATGACATCTGCCCTCAAGGGGCTTACTATCTAGTTGGGGAGATAAGCATTTAACATAATGACACAAAAGTATTTATTGCTACTGTGAAAAACTCTACAAAGAAAATCATATCAAAGCTTATAAGTGAAAATTCCAATAGATAAACAATCCAAAAAACATATAAGAAATGTTTCAATTCACCAGTAAACAAAATAGAAATTAAGCAATAATTAAATTGGAGATAAATACTCTTGCAATTTGTCTATCATGCATTCCTGGAGGCGCTGTCTATTTGTACACCACCTTTGGTAAGCAATTACCAAAATACCGTAATACCATAAACGTGTTCACACTCTCTGACTACCCACTTCCAAGACGGTGTTCCAAAGGAGTAAGTCTAAATATAGAGGGAAAATACATACATGAAACTATTCATCTGTTTGATAATGGTTAGAAATTAGAAATGTTCTAAGTGTCAAAAATGGATACAGTTGAGTAAATATGGAAAATCGCAATTATAAGAGCACAAGGCACTAGATTCAGGCAATTCTAGTTGAAATCCTAGCTCTATTTATTAGAAGTTTTCTTGTCTATCAAGTAGAGATAATTTGTAAAATGCTTATGAAAACACTACATTTAAAAGCCAATTTATAGAAGGATGTCCCCCTCTTCCCCCCTGCTCCTAAGCTAAAATCTGTTCTTTTAGGGCAAGCACGAAATACTTGATTTTTTGTTTTTACCTCAGGACGTCTCAAGCAGAGAAGTTAGAGGCCAAGCTTTATCTAGAGCCTGTGTGACAGGTACTGGGCTAGGTGCTTCCATTCTTGATTTTGGTTTATTTTGTTTCATGAGAAGGAGGCATTCCTTACATCAGTGTCAGCGTAACCTATCCACTACCCTAAATACAAATGGAAAATGACACTCCTGATGAAGGCTTCCCTTAGCCTTTTCCACAGAAACCAGTGCACACACCTGATATTTGGGTGAGAGGTAGCCAAAATCTGAAATCATTGGAAAGCGCTTTCTTATCTTTACCCCATTTTGGTTGGTTGTCATCATAGAAGAGCAAACTCTGGGAGGAACTTAGCACTTTACAGAATCTGACTCCTCCATGCCTTCTTTGCCACTTCCTTTCATCCAGTGTTTTGCATTCCTCTCTGCACATCAGGATGACTTGGGGAGTGTTTTATAAATGCCTTCCCCTCCCTCCCCAGCCTGGAGAGATTCTGATTTCCTTGGTCTGGCACAGGCTCTGAGTATTAGAATTTTTTTTTTTTTTTTTTTTTTTTTGGAAGCTTTGCAAGTGATTCTAGCTGCAACCACATGGCAGAGTTAGCTTTGCTCCAAGACTCTTTAGAAGAGGGACAATAAAAGTTTTTTTGTGGTTGTTGTTGTTAGTGAATGTCGAGAATGTGTGGCTCCTTTCCTCCTTTTGTTCCTAACTAGGAGAGTGAAAGACAGACAGTAATTAGCTTGTTTCTACATTTCTGCTCACCCTGGCACTCCAGACTCAGAAGCCTCGTGCAGACTTTTGTTTCTCTCTTGAAGTATTATGCATCATTTTTCTGTTCCCTTCTCAATGAGACAAATTCTATAATCTGTGACACACTTTTCCCCATTCTTGTCAGGTGCTTTAGCCTGCAACATTTTCTTTTGTTCTTCTGTCTTCATAGGCATTTCAGCATTAGCCCATCATCTTCCGGAAGGAAGTAGAAATGTTTTGAATTCTAATTCCCTCTCAGCTATGGGATGCTGCCATTAAACACAAACCATTTTCTAGAATTTATGACAATTTATCCACAGGCTTTTGCTTATTTGTAGATAAAGCATATTTGATGTTTCTAATATTTGAGCATACTTTTCAGCCATTTAGCACATGGATTAAGTAGGCCAGTTACATCTGACCAGCTGTTAGAATATACTATGCTGCTTTGCACTAAACAGATTTTATGATCTTGGGGCATAAACACACTAACATGTCTTTTTTATTGTCCTAGAGCAGGAAAAGTCCTCACCCCCAATTGAAGAAAGCCATGCCGTCAAATATCTAGTGAGGTTTACAATGTGATGAGCCCTGTTCTAAATGCTGTGGATACAGTTGAAGGCAAGGCAGAAAGAGCACCTACGTTTTATGGTGCTTAAACTTTAGTATTTCTGTAGGTTAAGTTCCTGGAAGTGGGATTATAAAAAAAAGAATTGACTCTGAACAGTTAAAATAATTTCCAATAGATAGATACATGATAAAAACATAACACATTAAACTTTAATTATAAAATTAATTAGGTCTGCTCACCCACCGGGCGGGTGGGGGCTGGGAGCTAAGGCCCAGGCTTCGGTCGGATCCCAGGGAGAGGACTGGGGTAGGCTGGTGAACACAGCCGGAGGCGGGCTAGTGCGCCATAGCTAGCCTGGAGAGAGTCCGGGAAAAAGTCTGGGACTGCCTAAGAGGCAAGAGACCATTGTTTCCTGGTGCGCAAGGAGAGGGGATTCAGAGCACCGCCTAAATGAGCTCCAGAGATGGGCGCGAGCCGCGGCTAACAGCGCAGACCCCAGAGACGGGCATGAGGTGCTAAGGCTGCTGCTGCACCCACCAAGAAGCCTGTGTGCAAGCACAGGTCACTATCCACACCTCCCTCCTGGAAGCCTGTGCAGCCCGCCGCTGCCAGGGTCCCGTGATCCAGGAACAACTTCCCCAGGAGAACACACAGCGCACCTCAGGCTGGTGCAACGTCACACCGGTCTCTGACACCGCAGGCTCGCCCCACAGTCATACCCCTCCCTCCCCACAGCCTGGGTGAGCCAGAGCCCCCTAATCAGCTGCTCCTTTAACCCCATCCTATCTGGGTGGGGAACAGACGCCCTCAGGCGACCTACACACAGAGGCGGGGCCAAATCCAAAGCTGAACCCCGGGAGCCGTGTGAACAAAGAAGAGAAAGGGAAATCTCTCCCAGCAGCCTCAGGAGCAGTGGATTAAATCTCCACAATCAACTTCACGTACACTGCATCTGTGGAAGACCTGAAGAGACACCGAATCATCCCAAACTGAGGCCGTAGACTTTGTGTGATTTTGTCTGTGTAGCTTTGCTTTTTACCATTTGTCCTAGGGTTCTGTCTGTCCATTTTTTTGTTTGTTTCTCTGTAGTTTTTTAGTGCTTGTTATCATTGGTGGATTTGTTTTTTGGTTTGGTTGCTCTCTTCTGTCCTTTCTTTTTTTATATTACTTTTCAATTTATTTTTAATAATTTTATTTCTTATTTTAATAACTTTATTTTATTTTTCTCTCTTTCTTTTCTTCTCCCTTTTATTCTGAGCCATGTAGCTGACAGGGTCTTGGTGCTCCGGCCAGGTGTCAGGCCTGTGCCTCTGAGGTGGGAGAGCCGAGTTTAGGACATTGGTCCACAGGAGACCTCCCAGCTCCACATAATATCAAACAGTGAAAGCTCTCCCAGAGATCTCCATCTCAATGCTAAGACCCAGCTCCACTCAACGACTGGCAAGCTACAGTGCTGGACACCCTATGCCAAACAACTAGAAAGACAGGAACACAACCCCACCCGTTAGCAGAGAGGCTGCCTAAAATAATAAAGTCACAGAAACCCCAAAACATATGGCTGGACACAGTTCTGCCCACCAGAAAGACAAGATCCAGCCTCATCCACCAGAATACAGGCACCAGTCCCCTCCACCAGGAAGGCTACACAACCCACTGAACTAACCTTAGCCACTGGGGGCAGACAGCAAAAACAACAGGAACGGTGAACCTGCAGCCAGTGAAAAGGAGACCCCAAACACAGTAAGTTAAGCAAAATGAGAAGACAGAGAAATACACAGCAGGTGAAGGAGCGAGGTAAAAACCCACCAGACCAAACAAATGAAGAGGAAATAGGCAGTCTACCTGCAAAAGAATTCAGAGTAATGATAGTAAAGATGATCCAAAATCTTGGAAACAGAATGGAGAAAATACAAGAAATGTTTACCAAGGATCTAGAAGAACTAAAGAGCAAACAAAGAATGATGAACAAAACAATAAATGAAATTAAAAATCCTCTAGAATGAATCCATAGCAGAATAACTGAGGCAGAAGAACAGAGAAGTGACCCGGAAGATAAAATAGTGGAAATAACTACCACAGAGCAGAATAAAGAAAAAGAATGAAAAGAACTGAGGAAAGTCTCAGAGACGTCTGGGACAACATTAAATGCACCAACACTCGAATTATGGTGGTAGCAGAAAAGAAGAGAAAAAGAAAGGGACTGAGAAAATATTTGAAGAGATTATAGTTGAAAACTTCCCTAATATGGGAAAGGAAATAGTCAATCAAGTCCAGGAACTGCAGAGTGTCCCATACAGGATAAATCCAAGGAGAAACACGCCAAGACACATATTAATCAAAATATCAAAAATTAAATACAAAGAAAAAAATATTAAAAGCAGCAAGGGAAAAACAACAAATAACATACAAGGGAATCCCCATAAGGTTTACAGCGGACCTTTCAGCAGAAACTCTGCAAGCCATATGGGAGTGGCAGGACATATTTAAAGTGATGTAAGGGAAAAACCTACAGCCAAGATTACTCTACCCAGCAAGGATCTCATTCAGATTTGATGGAGAAATTAAAACCTTTACAGACAAGCAAAAGCTAAGAGAATTCAGCACCACCAAACCAGCTTTACAACAAATGCTAAAGGAGCTTCTCTAGGCAGGAAACACAAGAGAAGGAAAAGGCCTACAATAACGAACCCAAAACAATTAAGAAAATGGTAATAGGAACATACATGTCGATAATTGCCTTAAATGTAAATGGATTAAATGCTCCAACCAAAAGACATGGACAGGCTGAATGGATACAAAAACAAGACCTGTCCATATATATGCTGTCTACAAGAGACCCATTTCAGACCTAGGACACATACATACTGAAAGTGAGGGGATGGAAAAAGATATTCCATGCAAATGGAAATCAAGAGAAAGCTGGAGTAGAAATTCTCATATCAGACAAAATAGACTTTAAAATAAAGAATATTACAAGAGGGCTTCCCTGGTGGCGCAGTGGTTGAGGGTCCGCCTGCCGATGCAGGGGACACGGGTTCGTGCCTCGGTCCAGGAAGATCCCACATGCCGTGGAGCGGCTGGGCCCGTGGGCCATGGCCGCTGAGCCTGCGCATCCGGAGCCTGTGCTCTGCAATGGGAGAGGCCACAACAGTGAGAGGCCCGGGTACCGCAAAAAAAAAAAAAAAAAAAAAAAAAATCAAAAAAAAAGAATATTACAAGAGACAAAGCAGGACACTACATGATGATGAAGGGATAAATCCAAGAAGAAGCTATAACAATTGTAAATATTTATGCACCCAACATAGGAGCACCTCAATACATAAGGCAAATGTAAACAACCATAAAAGTGTAAATCAACAGTAACACAATCATAGTAGGGGACTTTAACACCCCACTTTCACCAATAGATCATCCAAAATGAAAACAAACAAGGAAACACAATCTTTAAATGATACATTAAAGATGGACTTAATTGACATTTTTAGGACATTCCATCATAAAACAATGGAATACACTTTCTTCTCAAGTGCTCATGGAACATTCTTCAGGATAGATCATATCTTGGGTCACAAATCAAGGCTTGGTAAATTTAAGAAAATTGAAATCATATCAAGTATCTTTTCCAACCACAGCGCTGTGAGACTAGATATCAATTACAGGAAAAAAATCTGTAAAAATACAAACTTATGGAGGCTAAATAATACCCTACTAAATTACCGAGAGATCACTGAAGAAATCTAAGAGGAAATCAAAAAATACCTAGAAATAAATGACAATGAAAACTCGATGACCCAAAACCTATGGGATGCAGCAAAAGTAGTTCTAAGAGGGAAGTTTATAGCACTACAATCCTACATCAGAAAACAAGGAACACCTCAAATAAACAACATAACCTTACACGTAAAGCAGTTAGAGAAAGAAGAACAAAAAAACCCCAAAGTTAGCAGAAGGAAAGAAATCATAAAGATCAGATCAGAAATAAATGAAGAAGAAATGAAAGAAACGATAGCAAATATCAATAAAACTAAAAGCTGGTTCTTTGAGAAGATAAACAAAATTGATAAACCATTAACCAGACTCATCAATAAGAAAAGGGAGAAGACTCAAATCAATAGAATTAGAAATGAAAAAGGAGAAGTGACAACTGACACTGCAGAAATACAAAGGATCACGAGAGATTACTACAAGCAACTATATGCCAATAAAATGGACAACCTGAAAGAGATGGACACTTTCTTAGAAAAGCACAACCTTAGGAGACTGAATCAGGAAGAAATAGAAAATAAAAACAGACCAATCACAAGAACTGATATTGAAACAGTGATTAAAAATCTCCAAGAAACAGAAGCCCAGGACCAGGTGGATTCACAGGCGAATTCTGTCAACCTTTTAGAGAAGAGCTAACGCCTATCCTTCTCAAACTCTTCCAAAAGATAGCAGAGGGAGGAACACTCGTAAACTCGTTCTATGAGGCCACCATCACCCTCATACCAAAACCAGACAAAGATGTCAGAAAAAACGAAGTCTACAGACCAATATTACTGATCAACACAGATGCAAAAATCCTCAACAAAATACTAGCAAACAGCATCCAACAGCACATTAAAAGG
>NW_006774367.1:0-506 GCF_000442215.2 Lipotes vexillifer | reverse complement strand
GCACTCTGACAGATATTGTATATTGGTTCCAAGTTCTGTTCCCATCCTCCTTAGCTCTCCACAGTTTCACAGGGGACCTAAAAACCACACTGCCTAGACTCCCTCAACAGCTGTTTTCTACTCAGTTGCTGTTATTGGGATTCCCTGATAGGAAATAAGGGAATATAAAAGAGAAAGGGTCATTTCTCACTCTGACTGCAGTAGAAGAATCAGCAGATTTGGGTACCTCCAGGAAACTGTGGGCTGCAACACCATTGGCAGTACAACAGGGGAGGCTCCAGATGAAAAGGTAGACTAGTGGGCTCCAGCTAGGATGGTAGCACCTTCCACATTTCTATGAAATCTTCGTTTTTCCTTTTTGCAATTTTAGGCCATCTAAAATAATTTGTGACTAAATGTTTATGTGCTTGAAACATCCAGAAGATGTTTTAGTTCTCCTGTCTGTACACTGACTGATACAGAATAGGCTACAGAAATGAGTAGAAGAGAGATAAATTCAGATGAAG
>NW_006774365.1:0-724 GCF_000442215.2 Lipotes vexillifer | reverse complement strand
GGTTAGCGTACGACTTAGGGCACGGGTCATTGTGAGCGTACGGGTTAGGATTAGGGCACGTTTTACGGTAAGGTTTCGGGTGAGGTTTAGGGTTAGGGATATGGAACGGGGACGGTTTAGGGTACAGGTTAGGGTATGACAGCAGTTTAGGGTTAGCGTACGTGTTAGGGCACAGGTTAGTGTAAGCGTACCGGTTAGGATTATGGCACGGGTTAGGGTGAGGCTTCCGGTAAGGGTTAGGGTTAGGGTAATGGCTAGGGTTAGGGTTAGGGAATGGGAAGGCTTTAGGGTACAGGTTAGGGTATGACTACGGTTGAGGGTTAGCGTACGTCTTAGGGAACGGATCAGTGTGAGCGTACGGGTTAGGATTAGGGCATGTGTTACGGTAAGGTTTCGGGTAAGGGTTAGGGTTAGGTTTAGGGAATGGGGACGGTTTCGGGTACAGGTTAGGGTATGACAACGGTTGAAGGTTAGTGTAAGTGTTAGGGCACGGGTCAGTGTTAGCGTACGGTTTAGGATTAGGGCACAGTTTAGGGTTAGTTTTAGGGTCAGGGTCAGGGTCACGGTCACGGTCAGGGATAGAGGGTTAGGGTTAGGGTCAGGGTCAGGGTTAGGGTTTAAGGTTAGGGTTAGGGTTAGGGAGAGGGAATTGGGACGGTTAAGCGTACAGGTTAGGATACGTCAACGGTTGTAAGTTAGTGTACGTGTTAGGGCACGGGTTAGT
>NW_006774364.1:0-1036 GCF_000442215.2 Lipotes vexillifer | reverse complement strand
TTTTTTTTTTGCGGTACGCGGGCCTCTCACTACTGTGGCCTCTCCCGTTGCGGAGCACAGGCTATGGACACGCAGGCTCAGCGGCCATGGCTCACGGGCCTAACCGCTCCGTGGCATGTGGGATCTTCCTGGACTGGTCCCCTGCATTAGCAGGTGGACTCTCAACCACTGCACCACCAGGGAAGCCCATAGTATAAAAACTTTTAATGTTATTATATACCCCATTACATCCTATAGAAGTAATATTTTATTGAAATTTTACACAATAAAAATGCCAGCACAATTAACCTCTTAAATATTTTAAGGTATTCAGAAGTTCCCTTTAAAAACACCCATAAAATTTTCCAGCTATCCCTCTAATTAAATATGCCTTCATTCAAACTCACTATTAAAAATAAAGACATGCACATTAAATAGGTTAACTGTATGGTATATAATTATATCTCAATAAAGCAGTTACTAAAAAAATTACAATAAAAACAAATACAAATCCATTTCCCCCTAAATGTGATTACATTTTATCTACTTGACAGTGTGGCAGGATCACTTATTGAAATATTAATTTGTGTTTTGGCCTGTGCATTTTTCTTTGCCCTCAATCCCAGATGTTAGTCTCAAGATTTTGAATTTCCTTTCTTCAGAGGTATTTACATGACCAAGTAGAAGCCGCATGAACCATATCCTCCTTCCAACTTGGATAAAATTCTAAACTCACTGAAGAGCTTATGCAAGGTTTCCTAGAGATGGACAGGGGAGAGGGAGGGTCCTTTTAAAGTAACAAGAAGGAAAAAGGAGGGCTGTTCTCAACCCTGGGAGAAGTCAAGGGTAGAGGGGGAACAGGACTCTGGGGCAAGTGGCCCTTGGATTGGGGTACCTGGCAGGGCTGGGTCTCAGGCCCAGACATAACTTGTCTCACCCAAACGTGCCTTGCCTCGGCAGTGTCATCGAATTATCCATCCAAACCCCTGAGACAAGGCTTCCCTGGTGGCGCAGTGGTTGAGAGTCCGCCTGCCGATGCAGGGCACACGGGTTCGTG
>NW_006774362.1:0-314 GCF_000442215.2 Lipotes vexillifer | reverse complement strand
TATACATACATATATTCTTTTTCAGATTCTTTTCCATTATAGGTTACTACAAGATATTGAATATAGTTGCCTGTGCTACAGCGTAGGTCCTTGTTGTTTATCTATTTTTTATTTTTAGTAGTGTATATCTGTTAATCCCTAACTCCTAATTAATCCCTACCCCCACCTATCCCCTTTGGTAGCCATAAATTTGCTTCCCATGCCTGTGAATCTACTTCGTTTTGTAAATAAGTTAATTTGTGTCATATTTTAGATTTCACATATAAGTGGTTAAGAAGATGTGGAATGAATACACACACACACACACACACACA
>NW_006774361.1:0-3708 GCF_000442215.2 Lipotes vexillifer | reverse complement strand
AAAAAAAAAAAAAAAAAAAAAAAAGTGAATTAAATAACTTAAAGTTAGAGTGAGTAAAGAGTTAATTATGTTATTTTATTATTAACATTCATTTATGAATAAAAAACTTCTAACGATAAGAATTATAATGAGCAATATATTGTCTGTATTTCTAATCATCTTTGTGGTCAAAAAGTAGAGAGATCAGTTACTGCTTTCTAAGTTAGATTGCCATTTCTCTTTGAGTACTCCCACATACATTAGGTAAAATAGGATATTTTTCTTGAGCTTTAAGAGGATTCCAGTGTGTAAATTCTGACATATGCTACAACATGATTAACCTTGAGGATATTTTGCTAAGTGAAATAAGCTAGTCACAAAAAGATAACTACTGTATGATTCCACTTACATGTGGTACTTAGAGTGGGCAAAATCATGGTGACAGAAAGTAGAAAGGTGGTTGTCAGGCACTTGGGAGGTGGTGATGGCAGGTCATTGTTTAATGGTCATAGAATTTCAGTTTTACAAGATGAAAAGAGTTAATGGAGATGGATCGATGCACAACATTATGAATGTATTTAATACCACTGAACTGTACATATAAATTGCGTAAGATGGTAAATTTTACATTATGTGTATTTTACCACACACACATATACACACACAAAGGATTACAGTGTGATTGGATGCAAAGGTTCTGGAACTAGAGTGTTTCTGGTGTCCACAGGGAACATGGTAATTACTATGTTCACTGAGTCAGATCAAGCTGAAGAAAGACCTTCAAGAAAACTTGGAGAACACCAGACTGTGTGTCGAAGTCCTGAAGGTCAATAACACCAAGACCCAGTATCGTAGGAAGAAAATACCCCTGGACTAGGATTCAACGGTCAGGAAGTTTTTCTGACTATATTAGCCATGAAAGCTTGAGGAATTGTTCAGGACCTTACTCAAATCAGGAGTCACTTTGATAAGTAGTGAGACAGAAATTTCAGGGTACCAAGACACCAGTCAATAAATAAGTCATGGGGATGTAATATACTGCAAAAGGAGCATGGTAAATAATGTTGTAATCATTTTGTATGAGGACAGATGGTTATTAGACTTATCATGGTGAGCATTTCACAATGTCTGCAAATGTCAAATTATTATGTAGTACATCTGAAACTAACGTAATGTTACATCAACAACGTTTTAATTTAAAAATTCAACATTAACTTTAAAAAAAAGATGAGTCAAAGGTATTGCTTTGACTTTTTATTCTCTACCCAAATCATCGTTAAACCCCATTCAGATATTACCCACACAGGTTTCATCCCTCTACTGTTAAGAATTCTTTCATCTAAAGTCTGAGCAGTCCTAGAGTTTTCACTACTCTTTTTTTCTGGTGGGTAGAGGACAGAGACATCCGGATGACCTCTTCAAGGTGGTGCTAGGAGTTTGAGCATGTCCTGAACTCTTTAATTGTACCTCTCTTGAAGGTAATGGAAGGCCATGGTTAACAACCACTCATGATTCTATTACTTATATGAGGCAAGTTCCATAGGTCACTCTTTCTTCTCTAACAGCAACATTAAAAGAATGAAACAAGTATTATAGCTTTTATTTGTTACAACATCTGGAGTTTTCTTTCTGGGAAAACAGCACACAGATGGTACTGCGCCTTGCTTGCCAGACGGCAATAGGGTGGGTTTCAGACATATACAAGAGAATTTGTCCAAGAGTCCCCTGGAACAGTATGCCAAATCAATAGTTCCAACATGTTCCATGAGCCAATGCCACCCACTGCCAAGTTTTTATTGTTACATAATAAAAATGTTAGAAGCATCACCGTACAGTGCATATAAACATATAGAATTATACGCATACAAATATTAAGTAAATAAAAATATAACTATACCTTTATGACGTTGTATAATTTCTGTTTTCTGAGGAGGATTGCCCTTTATTCTAAAACTAAGTTCTTAACTTTGGGGGTTAAAATGTCCCCTTTAAAAAATACAATCTAAAGGCTAATGCTCAGTATTACATGGCCCTTCAGTGTGTAGCTTCTGGACTCAAGTTTTTTGGGTGAGAGGATTATTTTTACCACTGTTAGTGGAGTGGCATTTGGCAACTTGGTTAACCTCGCTACTCGCCCCTTGGGCGGTTGTGAGGATTAAGTGAGATTATTTGCTCATTTAACAAATAGCTATAGTGCTTACTCTGAGCCAGACGTGGCTCTGAGCCCTTGAAAAATATTAACTTATGTAATGCTCACAACAAACTTATGAGTTACAGGCTATTAGTTTATCTCATAAGTGAGGAAAGTGATGTACCAAGAGGGGAATTGATTTGTTCTGGTCGCATGGCCTTTAAGTGGTAGAACTGGTATCTCCCAGGGAATTTGGACTTCACTGCCCATGACTTCACAGCCCACAGTAAGTGGGTAAGTGTGTGGTACAGCGTGTGGCACTGATTGTCATCATAATTATTGATGAACACTTTTTTTTAATGTCCTCATTTGCCAAAATACTAATTTTGCTACCTTAAATGCCTTCCTTAATTAGTTTAAAATGTTTTAATATACCATGAAATTGAAAATTCAACACATTCAATTTCGTGCCTTTTCTGACTCTGTTTCTTCATCTCTAAGGTGAAAATCATACCTTCTGGCTTCTGTACTACACTGGATTTTTGTGAAGATTAAATGAGATAATTAAGTGAAAATATTTTGAAAAACCATGATTGTTTTCATCAACACAGAGAAAGCCTTTTCATTTTTGTGGTGAATGAGAGGAAAGTTCCCTGGGCCACCCTTGCACAGGCGTACGCATGCATACTCTCAGAAGGATGAAAATCCCTTCAGTGTGTTGATTTAATGACACAGCCAGGTTTCATGCTGTTTTACAAAATACAGCACAGGCCTGAAACCCTTTGGACATCAGAGGGTACATAACTGCCACCTTTCTAATTGGGGGTTAAAAAGTGGGCATGAGAACCAAGGAATCTCAAGTCACTGTATGTAAGACAGTCAGGCTGTGGCGAGCAGATCATCCAGGCTGCAGACACTTGCACAATTTTACAAGTACAAACACCCAGGGTACCAATGCTTTCATGGAAATGCTGGCTGTGTAACTGTATTAACATTGGCAGAAGCTTGAAGCTATTTTCAGAATTCTTCACAAACCTACAGGAAGTGCCTTCCCTTTTTATTTACATTCGGTATTGTTATTTTTAAGTATTGCACATGCAGGAAGACATTTTTTCTTTTCCTCCATATGAACAGTCACATCTTTCAAATCACACATGTATGAACAATCATGAAAACGTAACATTTTGGTTGAGCTAATCTTAAAAAAAAAACACCACCCTCTCACCTGATTGAGATGCTAGATCTGATGGCTCTTTCTAGCAAAGCTTGAGTGCTCACAGACTTGGTGGTGTAGACTGACCCTCCCTGGGCTCCAGTGTGAGCTGTGGCAAAATCAATAAACAAATAAATAAAGTAAAGTAAAGACCAGAGGCTCCGTGGAGAGTTGGGGCTCCCTGTCTCTTTTATGAGTAATGAATGTGGCAACCACAGAGACTTGGAAGGGACCGGGATTCTTAAATCTGCAAGCTGACTTTCAAGTAGGTCAGTGCCCTGTTACAGGGATTTGCTGGGAGTGGGAGGAATCAAGGAATAAGTAAGAAGTGAGGTGGTTCAGGCAGAAGACTGGGGGGGGGGGGCTTGGAAAGGAAGCTATGCTA
>NW_006774360.1:0-712 GCF_000442215.2 Lipotes vexillifer | reverse complement strand
TTTTTTTTTTTTTTTTTTTTTTTTTCAGTATGCAGGCCTCTCACTGTTGTGGCCTCTCCCGTTCTGGAGCACAGCCTCCGGACGCGCAGGCTCAGCGGCCATGTCTCACGGGCCCAGCTGCTCCACAGCATGTGGGATCTTCCTGGACCGGGCCACGAACCCATATCCCCTGCATCGGGAGGCAGACTCTCAACCACTGCGCCACCAGGAAAGCCTGGTTTTGTTTTTAGGTTATGTGTCTTTGTTATTTTTTTTCACTGTTTTTGTCACCTTTATTATAAATGTGTAGACTCAATCATTAATTTATATTAATAGAAGCAGGATCTTATCCTGCTAATTTTAAAAATTTAATTTAAATTTTTATACAGCTGGTTTTTATTTATTTTTTTATAATTTTATTTTTTGAATTTTATTTTATTTACTTTTTTATACAGTAGGTTCTTATTAGTTACCTATTTTATACTTATTAGTGTATATATGAATCCCAATCTCCCAATTCATCACACCACCACTACCCTCCCCTGCCACATTCCCCATTTGGTGTCCCTACATTTGTTCTCTACATGTGTGTCTCTATTTCTTCCTTGCAAACTGGACCATCTGTTCCATTTTCTAGATTCCACATATATGCACTAATATATGATATTTGTTTTTTCTCTTTCTGACTTACTTCACTCTGTATGACAGTCTCTAGGTCCATCCATGTCTCTAC
>NW_006774357.1:0-236 GCF_000442215.2 Lipotes vexillifer | reverse complement strand
CCCTCCCCTCAGTCCCCACCTCTAGTAACCACAAATCTGATCTCTTTTTCCATAAGTTTGTCTATTTCTTTTTGAAACCTCATTGACCTACAACGCTCTGTTAGTTCCTTTTGTACAATATAGTGATTCGATATTTCTATACATTTCAAAATAATCGCCATGATAAGTCTGGGTGGCAACCAGCTGTTTGTTTTCTGAATCTATGACTCTGTTTCTGTTTTGTTGTGCTTGTTCAT
>NW_006774355.1:0-217 GCF_000442215.2 Lipotes vexillifer | reverse complement strand
GTTAAGGTACGACTACGGTTTACGGTTAGCGTATGTGTTAGGGCACAGGTTATTGTTAGTGTATGAGTTAGGATTAGGGCACGAGTTAGGGTAAGGATTCAGGGAACGGTTATGGTTAGGGTTAGGGTTAGGGAACGGAGACGGTTTAGGGTACTGGTTAGTGTGTGACAAAGGTTTAGTGTTAGCATACGTGTTAGGGCAAGTGTTAGTGTAAGAG
>NW_006774353.1:0-7130 GCF_000442215.2 Lipotes vexillifer | reverse complement strand
AGATCCCACATGCCGCGGAGCAACTAAGCCCGTGCGCCACAACTACTGAGACTGCACTCTAGAGCCCGCGAGCCACAACTACTGAGCACGTGTGCCACAACTACTGAAGCCCGCGCGCCTAGAGCCTGTGCTCGGCAACAAGAGAAACCACCACAGTGAGAAGCCCCTGCTCGCCACAGCTAGAGAAAGCCAACGCGCAGCATCGAAGACCCAACGCAGCCAAAAATAACCAACAAATAAATAAATAAATAAAATTTTTTAAAAAGAATTAAACTATTTATACTATTCAGGAGAGCCAAACTTTCATTGGATTACATTTCAGTGTTAGATGCACAGCATTGCTTCATCATGACAACACTTTTAGACATATTTTTGAGAAAGAAAGGGAGGAATAACAATTCTTAGGAATTCACTCTTTTCTTTCTGCCTAAAATAGAAATCTACTTCTAATGTAAATTGTACTTGCACATGTCTCTAATGGGTATGGGAATTGCAGAAAATCTTTTCAAAGCCTTTTCATTCCCTTATGACTTCTAATTTGCTTTCAGTGGAATTGTGCACCTTTTATCGAATCATTGTTTTAGGCATCTTTCTCAAGTATACTAACTCCACCTATTTTATACCAATAAAATATGTCTTTTTCCATAAATGCCACTTAATAGAACCTGCCAATGAAAATGCTATAACAACTCATTAAATAGCATTTTTGAGCAGAAGTGGTAAACTTTTTCATTAACTTATTTTAATCACTTAAAGTTGCACTCTTTATGATGGTATCCTAGACCAGAGGTGAAAATCTACACAGAGTTCTAAGAATATCTAAAATCTTTTGTTTAAATATGTTTCTATTTTCCAAGGCTAATGTTAAATTTGATGTGACTTTGCAAGAAAATGCTTACCATCTGTAGTTGGTATTTTTCTTCTGCTCCAGCCGTTAATATATTTTGTACATAGAAGAGTTGTCTCCAGTAATAAAAAATCTGTCAGAGGTAAGGTTATGTTAATAATGGTACTCCTGTGAAGCTATTTTTGTAGTGTAAAATTCAAATTTAATACAGTTTATGTGCCATGGAAAAAGCAAACATCAGGCACTCAGCAGTCTCTACCACTGCTTAAAAATTCAACTTTCTTTAATGTTTAACTTATTAATTTGATTTAATATTTAGTTCTAGCTTCCTCCAAATCAGCTTGTAACTGATGAAGCAGCCAAGCACAGCCCCCATATACTTGCTGTTATCAACCTGACTCTCCCTCTCCAACCTCCACTCATTTCCTCTCTGCTTCTGCCTGTCCCAGGTCCTCAAAGTTAGGTTCACTAAAAACCCTCACATGTAGTCCTTTTCTGACACGATTTAGGATTAGGTCACATTCTGAGCTGTTCTCTGTGACCCCTTCTCTCACACCCTCCCAGCACACCTGGTCCCCAGTGATGGAAGTTGCTGTCACATCTGGGACCTCTCTCTCCAGGTATGGGCTTCCCCATGCTACTCACCTCAGCTCTGGCCTTCTCCGCCTCTACCTTGGTGTACTAAGATGGTAGTCCTTACCCACATCCTCTTCTGAGGGAACCTGCCTTCACCCATGGCTCTAACATAGTATCTTAGGCTCCACCCCCAGAGACACTGGTTCAATAGGTTGGGGTGAGGGCCCTGAATTTATGTTTCTAATGCTGCTGGTGGAGGGAACCCACTTTGAGAACCACTGCCTTAGACTAGGGATGAGCCTGGGTGGCTCCGTTTGTACTAGGTGAACTTGGCCTCAGCTAACTGAGCCAAAGGTGGATGAGTGACCAAGTGGCAGATCAGATTTTCTCTCCTTGGAACATGAAATGGAACACCAAGCCACTGAGTTAGTGGTGGGGAGCTGAGCAGAGATGTCCTAGAGTTAGCAGCTGAGGAAGCCATTTTAAGGTTCAATTAGGTAAATAAAAGAGGAAAGGAGTGTGTAGAAGGAGACTAACAAAACAGACAAGCAGAGAGAAATGGAGATAAGAGGCTTCATAACTCTAAAGAGGGAAACAAGGAGAGTGACCAATTTCCTGCCAGTACTCCCAGCCCAGGTGTGACTTCTTACAGTTCATTTCCAAGGGATCTCACAGTGCAGAATAATCACCCCATCCCTTACTTAAGCAAGTTTAAGTGGATCCCTCCCCCTTTCATTCACTTTGTCTCTCCTTGGAACACATTTTCCTCTTCAGGCTGTCCTAAACTCTTCCCTAAACACCCTTAGATTCTGCCTTGTTCCTGCCTGTGTTCTCCCCGGAACTGAGTCTCACCTACAACCCAGCCCGTGGCTTGGATCCTACCACCCAGGGGCAGCACTTCTAGGATCTAGTGCAGTCTAATACATATGCCTATCGTGCTCTTGAAATATGACTTGTGATGCCCTGCAAGTATAAAATGCACGTTGGATTTTAAAGACTTATTATGGGGGGAAAAAAAAAAGAAGGCAAAATATGTTAATCTTTTTTATATTAATGACATATTGAAATGATAATATTTTGGATATCTTGGATTACATAAAATAAAGTCTTAATTTCTCCATTTCTTTTTACTTTTTCTAATATGGTTACTGGAAAATTTGAAACTACAAATGTGACTCACTTTATATTCCTATTGAACAGTGGTGATCTAGAGGATAATGACCATCCCACCCATCTAAACATCTACCCAGAATGTTTGCTACCAGCCAGCTGGATTCCCCACCAGTGTTCTCTGTACTCTGCCCAGCACTGGACTTTCCCTGCATCACTCTTTAGACCTTATCCTACCCACCCAGCTCTGCAACCAATTTCTATAACTAGGTCAGTACAACAGCAACTATCTCACCCTAGTGAGTGTGGGACGATCTTGTGCCAGGACCCTCTTTCTGCCCCTACTCCACCTATCTGGGTTTGACCTAAATTGACTATCATATTTTGTGCCTAAGTCTTACGACCGGACAGATCTTATACAGCAGATCATATGTCCAGTAGAGAGATGGGCTAGATGACCTCAGTTACAGGTTGGATTTTTGTCCCCCCAAAAGATATGTTGCAGCCCTAAACTCCACCCCCTGAACCTGTGAATGTAATCTTATTTGGAAATAGGGTATTTAATTAAGATGAAGCCATTAGGGTGGGTCCTAATTCAATACGACTGGTATCTTTAAAGAAGAGGAAAATGCTGTTTGAAGTCAGAGACACACAGGAAGAATGCCATGTGATGACAGAGGCAGAGATCGGAGAGTGAAGCTGCAAGCCAAGGAAAGCCAGCGATTGTTGGCCACCACCAGAAGCTGGGCTGAGGCAAGGAAGGGTTCTATCCATACTGTCAGAGAGAGCATGGCCTTGCCAACACCTTAATTCTGGACTTCTAGCCTTCAGAATGGGGGCAAAATAAATTTCTGTTGTTTTCTGCCACCCAGTTTGTGATACTTTCTCACGAGAGCCCTAGGAAACTAAAACAACCTCTCAATCCCTTCCATACCCAATTATATTATATACAATACAGGTAAAAAGGCACATTGTATAACTGATTTTCATCATTTGTTACATTTACAATAGTGTGCTTTTTAAAAGAATTAAAAATCCTGTAAATCTAGGCAGCTTTTATGTACCCATTTTCAAATGTCTTAAGTATACACACTGCCCTATGATATTGTGAATTCTGAGTTAAAAGAGAATGTAATTTGAAGGGATTGCATATTTTCCAAAGCCAATTTGGTGATTTAAGCGTGGAAGTATTACAATGAAATGTTTGAAAAGTTATCTGTGCATGGTTTGCTGTAAGCTGATATCATGAAGCAACACATCTTTTCAGGATGAGGTAGCAGCCCCAGCCCCGGGGGAAAGGGAGCGGGCGCATCGCTCAACTGCAACTACTTTGGACAACTGAGCAACACGAGCAGGCTCTAAAAAACAGTCATATCCAATCATCTTCAAAATAAAAACTGTAGTAGCTACAACATAATTCTCTAAGGGTGGGATGGGAGGAGATGTGGACATATTTGTATGATGCAGTCTTTATGGGTAATGCAGAGAATATGGGCCAGAATGAGATCAACATGGCTCATAAGCCAATGGGTCAATGTCAACCATTGCTTAAAAACCTTCAGTGGCTGCTTGTTGCCTTTGGAATGTAATCCAAACAGCTTTAGTGGCATAAAAGGAATGCTCGTGATATAAATATATAAATTTTTTAAAAGCAGAAAACAAAAATATACGTGAGGAATGATCCCAATTCCAATTTTTAAATAAATATATATATACATTCATTCATTCAAAATGATATTTACTAAGCATATGATAGCATTGAGCACTGTTCTTAAAGCTTGTAATCTAGTGGAGGAAGACAACCAATGAGGAAACAATACATAAAATACAAAGGGTAAGAAGAGAATTATCTGTTGCTCTCTAGAATGCACTTTCAATGTTTAGGTCAAATCAATCACAGTGATTCTCCAAAGTTTCACCAAACATGTTGAGAAAGATTTTACCTCTTTCCCACTAAACATAAACTAGGAAGGACAGACACTGCAGGGCCATATTGTGGCCCTCAATGGCAGACACTGTCTGAGATTAGAATCAACACAGAAGAAGAGGGGCCAAGGGATGAAGAGAGTGGAATATGATCTTGATTATCCCATTAAGCCCCTGGATCCAGCCATTCCTAAAGCCATCACATAGTTTGGGTCAGGTCTTCAGTCACTTGCCCACAAGAGTCCTAGCGAACACATTCAGGGAAGCAGAATCTCTGGGGTGGAAGCTGTAATCTGCCTGGTTAATAAGGTCTCCGAGTGAATAATCATTGAGGAGGTAAAGAATTGGCTCCAAAACACAGGCCAGCAAACTTTTTCTCTAAGGGGCCAGAGAGTAAATATTTCAGGCTTTGCCAACCATAGAGCCCCCTCTGCAACTACTCAACTCTGGTGTTGTAATGCAAGAGCAGCGATAGATGAATGGGTGTAGCTTTGTCCTAATAAATATTTATTTACAAAAGCAAGCGGTGGGCTAGATCTGGCCTACCGTCCATAGCGCTAACCCCTGCTCTAGATCTAAGGCCATAGGTAAAGAACACAGCGTCATAACTGGGAGGGTCAGTAGAATTCAGTAAAGTGTTTTTCCAAGATCTGTGAAATCTGAAACTAGTTAATGGTTGAGGGAAAGCTGCCAATACAATTCTAACAACAGCTAATGGTTATTGGGAATTCCCCGGCGGTCCAGTGGTTAGGACTCTGCGCTTGTACTGCAGGGGACACGGGCTTGATCCCTTGTGGGGGAACTAATATCCTGCATGCCAGGTTGGGTGGTCAAAAAAAAAAAAAAGAGCTAATGCTTATTGCGGGCTCACTATGTGCCAGATGCTGTCCTATAGGATATATCACTCAGGATGCTTGGATTAGCAAGAAACAGAAAACGTGACCCAGACAAACTTAAATAATAGAGATCTATTATTTCACATAACAAGTAGCTCTGAGATAGGGTTGATTCCGTAATTGGAGTTTCAGTGGTTTAGTGATACATTCAAGGACCCAGGTTCTTTCCATCTCATGCCTCTGCCTTCCTCAAGGCTTTGGTTTTGCCTTCAAGTAACCATGACCACAAGATGGCTATGACAGTCCCAGGCCTTGTGTCCAGTCTTCAGAAGAGACAGATCATCCCTTCCTCATCTGCTTCTTAGGAGTGAGGAAATCCTTCCCAGAAGCCCCTTCACACTAGCATCTTTCCCTCTCAGCTCTCATCGGTCAAAATTTGATCCTAGCCCACTTTTAAACTAATCATTGGTGAGCAGAATGGAATTTCCAAGATTTAGTTGAGACTAATCAGGAATCACCCCTGACCTAGGCTATGTAGAGAATTCAGAGAACAATGCAGAGGATGTATGAATACCTGAACAGAATCAGAGTTCTGTTAGAAAGGAAATAGGGGGGCCAGGAATAGATATTGGATAAGCAACCACAAGTGATATTATTAAGTGATATTCTTTTCCATGCTTTACAGATAAGAAAATAAGGTTCAGGGACTTCCCTGGTGGCACAGTGGTTAAGAGATCTCCTGCCAATGCACGCCCCTCCTAAGAGGGATTCAGATCCAGGTCTGCAACTACAGTGCCCACGACCTCCATCACCACACTAATGTGCTATGGTAGAGCTGAGGAAGTTAGGGAAGAATAGGATAGCTCCAAAGATTATCTCAAAATCAAGTAAAATTGAGCCAGTTTATTAAACCTGTGATGTAACCAGACCTCCCTAGCAGGGTGAACCACTTAACTTTTGCTGTGTAACAAACCACCTCATAATTCAGTGTGTAAAACCACATTTATTTAGCTCACAATTATATGGGTCAGCAATTTAGACTGGGCTTCTGAGCTCAGCTGGATTCACTCATGCATCTTTGGTCAGCTGCTGGTTAGCTAGCAGATCAACTGGGGACTGGCTGATCTAAGGTGGCCTCAGGTGGGATGGCTTGCCTTTGTTCCACATGGTCTCTCATCCTCCAGCAGGCTAGCTTGGGCTTGTTCACAGGGAGTCTGGGCAGAGTGCCAAGAGGGAGAGTGGAACCATGTAAGGCCTATGGAATCCTAACTCGGCTCTAGGAAAAGTTACTACTTTATTAGGGACTGAGCTGAAAAAGGATTTTCTTTTCTCATTCCACAGAAAGATTAATGCAATAAACACTTTTGTGCAACATTATGCCTCATTCCCATAGTTGTAGCTTAGGGAGTGATCATTAGGTTGGCCTATTTCATGGCCAACATCACCTAGGCTTCCAGAGGGCAAGGACTCTTAACCAGAGCTGGTAGATGATGCCAAGAAGTGGAACATGGATTTAGTACAGAGAATTAGAAAAGTAGCACCGTGGTCAATAGACTGAGGCTGGAATAAGACAACATGAGGAAAGCATCTGAAAACCAAATGTTAAAACCCAAAGACAGGGCTTCCCTGGTGGCACAGTGGTTGGGAGACTGCCTGCCGATGCGGGGGACGCGGGTTCGTGCCCGGGTCCGGGAGGATCCCAAGTGCCGCGGGGCGGCTGGGCCCGTGGGCCACGGCCGCTGAGCCTGCGTGTCCGGAGCCTGTGCTCCACGGCGGGAGGGGCCGCGGCAGTGAGAGGCCCGAGTATCGCAAAAAAAAAAAAAAAAAAAAAAAAA
>NW_006774352.1:0-211 GCF_000442215.2 Lipotes vexillifer | reverse complement strand
TGCACCACCAGGGAAGTCCCTGTATATATTTTTAAATGAGACACGTTTTTTTTTTTGCTTTTTTTTTTTTTTTTTAATGAGACACTCTTAATCACACACCAGAGATGAATACGGTCAGATTCTCTAAAACATAGGATGGTGAAAACTGTTGTCTGGGGCTTCCCTGGTGGCACAGTGGTTGAGAGTCCGCCTGCCGATGCAGGGGACACGG
>NW_006774351.1:0-2535 GCF_000442215.2 Lipotes vexillifer | reverse complement strand
AAGAGGCGGTCAGAGGGAGGGACTTGACAACAGTGTGTTTAATGCTCTGAATCCTTGCCCAGAAACCATGACCTTGAAAAACCACTGGGCTAAACTGCTTACAAACAATCAGGGTTCTGGTGTTCTCTCTGTGATGTGTCAATTCCTCATTTTTTTTTTCCTGGAAATTTAAACTTCAGAGTTCAATACACCCCACTTTCCTAGGGACTTGTGTCTTTCTGCCTATCTGGGAGGCTGCATGATATGATGTGGATGAGAATTATTGTTACTGAGCTCTTGTCATGTGCCAGCCACTGTCCTAAGAGCTTCCTAGGACCTATCTCCTTTAATAATCCGGTCACCTGGAGATAGCTACCACTGTTATTCCCATTTAATGATGAGGAACCCCTGAGACCCAAGAGGTCTGGTGCTTTGCCGAAGGTCACGCAGCTAGAATGGAGTGCAGCTGGGATTTGAAACTGGCGGTCTGACTCCAGAGCACACCCTCTGAGGACCTGGCTCTAACCCCTTGTAGCTACAAGAGCTCAGGCAGTGGTTTCACTTCTGAAAAACAAGCAGGTTTCCTTCAGTGCAGTTCTGCCGTTTCAAAGTTGAGACCTGTCTTCGCTGGAGAGTTACCTGCTCCCGCGTGGAGGGGGAATTTACAGGTGCGCGGGAGGACTGCAGCGGGGGTCCCATTTGGTAGGTTCTCTGGTCTGGAGGATCCTGGACTTGCTAAGCCTGAGCTGAGTGCCCAGGACTGACCCTTAACCGTGGTTAATAGCTAACTCAGGCCTCACAGACCAGGGCAGAGCTTCCGGATTCTACTGAAAACTTGCCAGGCGTGTGTGGGAGAAGAAAAGCTTCAAGTCACATTTTCCCTTTACTGTCATCTGACAGCTCATCTTTGGCTTCCTCTCTCTACGAAGGATTCTTATCCGGAGGAACCAGAGAGTTTGCAGGTGCACTTCAAAGCAGTGCAGTCCGCAGCCAGTGCCAAAGCCATGACTAAATTGATCCCAGGGCTGTGGTGATTTTTGCTCTGCCCAAATTGGGTCGCTGGGCCTTTCCCCCTACCCCCCACCCTCCCGCTCTGTCTTTTTGGTGTCTGCCCAGCCTCTCTCTACCCAGTGACAGATAAATGTTGACTCAACCCAACCAAACTTTTAACCAGAAACACTTGAGCTGATTCCAACCCATCCTCTGTAAGGAAATCTAAGTGTTTGGGGAAAGATATGTGAAGAGTCTGAGTACTTGTCTTTCTAGGTGACAGAGCAACCCCGGTCTCCGTGGAGATGTTGGGAGCATCTGTTGACACTCTAAATTCTGAAACCAGCACAAAGGTTTGCACTGTTTCCTCAGGTCTTCTCCAGCTAGAGTCCAGCCCTTAAGGACTCTGTGGGCTCAGAGTTTTGTTTCTATCTTGGTTCTTCTTCCTGTCTCTGTATGATTGTCTCTGTTCTTTTCGCCTTTTTCTGTAATAATCAGAAGTGTGTTGACCTTTGGCTATGGAGGTGATGTTATCGCCCTTTCAGTCATGCATATCCTTTGAAAAGTGCAGAGAGGGGAATTTCTTTTTCATCGACTGAAGCCACTTCTTTTCTTCTTGGATCAAAGCTGTACCATGTTTTCAGGAGATCATTGCAGAGAGGCCCTGCTGAAGCCAACTCAGCTAATTTGTAATCAAATGCTAATTACAGTAATCTTCAAAAACAATTGCACATATTTTAAAATTCACACTGTGATCTCTACAAAAGAGATTTCTCTGTTTTTGGAGGAATCAGATCACTCCAGAATCCTACCATTTTAAAAAACAAATTACCATTTGATATTTTTGTTGTCTTGTTAGATCCTTACCTATGCTTTCTTCACTTTGCTAATCCAAGAAGAAAGATGCTTTTGCATAAACCCTGGGTTTGCCAAAGTTAAAAATACATATTTTATTATTTAACACTGCAATTCACATTCTGCAGTCAAGACAGGTGAAGTTTGAATTTTAATGAGGACCTGGCATTCTACCTTGGAATTAATCGTTAATTCCAGATCAGGACCAGGGTCTTGAGAACTCTCTGCCTTTGGTACTGATAAATGGAGTGGTTGGTTAGAAACATTAAACCCTTAAAATGAGAATTCCCTGATAAGTGGTTCCTATCTCTTCTTCTTTCAAGGAGACAGCTGTGTACAGGATGGATCGGAAACACAGAGGGCATTGTGTTGTTGTCAATAATCACAGTTTTACCTCACTGTCAAAAAGACCAGGGACCAATAAAGATGCTGGTAAGAAAGTCTGGAAGTGCATGAAATGCAAGTTAGAAATCTTAAAATCACTTTTTATGTTCACATTTTCTTTCTGTAGTTTTTGTTTTGTTTTGTTTTGTTTTGTTTTTTTTTGCTGTACGCGGGCCTCTCACTGTTGTGGCCTGTCCCACTGCGGAGCACAGGTTCCGGACGCGCAGGCTCAGCGGCCGTGGCTCACAGGCCCAGCCGCTCCGTGCCATGTGGGATCTTCCCAGACCGGGGCACGAACCCGCGTCCCCTGCATCGGCAGGCGGACTC
>NW_006774348.1:0-239 GCF_000442215.2 Lipotes vexillifer | reverse complement strand
CCCTCAAGCCCCTTGGGTCTTGCCTAGATCACATATTAGCATCAGAACCTTAACCATTTTGGGAGACATGGACTCCTGAAAATGACCTGGATGTACTTGCTGGAAAAATACCCATAAATACATACACACACACACACAAGTTGAATATAACACTAGAGACTTCCAGGACCTCATGGTGAAGACATCCACTGTAAGCTTTCCCATGGAATTTCCAGGGCCCTTTCACACCTGACCTCTGA
>NW_006774346.1:0-241 GCF_000442215.2 Lipotes vexillifer | reverse complement strand
TAAAACTTCCAAAACTATGTTGAATAATAGTGGTGAGAGTGGGCAACCTTGTCTTGTTACTGACCTTAGAGGAAATGGTTGCAGCTTTTCACCATTGAGAACAATGTTGGCTGTGGGCTTGTCATATATGGCCTATATTATGTTGAGGTAGGCTCCCTGTATGTCTACCTTCTGGAGAGTTTTTATCATAAATAGGTGTTGAATTTTGTCAGAAGCTTTTTCTGCATCTATTGAGATGATC
>NW_006774345.1:3853126-3857329 GCF_000442215.2 Lipotes vexillifer | reverse complement strand
TGTATAGCTGATTCACTTTGTTATAAAGCAGAAATGAACACACCATTGTAAAGCAATTATACTTCAATAAAGATATTTTAAAAAAAATAAATAACTTTGGGAAATAAATAGGGGATCACCATGCCTCGCTTTACAAATGAAAAGACCTACTATATTTCCAGGGAATTATGATTTTGAACTAGAATTCATTTCTCCTCACTCTGTACAAAATCACCAGTGCTGTCTTAAATTATGGAAATAAATTACAATAGACGAGTCAGTTTAAAAAATCTATCTGTTTAGTGTATTTCAGGTAAGCAGAAAATTTCAGAGAAAATAGATAGAGAGAAAGGAAACAATTCATGGCCTGAAGCTATAATGATTGCTGTAACCTGTTCTTTGTCAATGCACTGTATAGTTCTGAATTTTACAGCTGTGTCGCCAAATTCTAAGCAATTTGTAAATAAAATTTACATATATTCTAACAGTTGTACTGCTGTAACTAGTCAATGGAAGGTTAAGGTAGGTAACTAGTATAAAACATGGAACATAATAAAATCTCTATAAAAATCTGAATATGAGGTCAGCATACACAATTATCCCATATGTATATGTCTTGGGACATATAAGAACTTTGCTTCCTGAAGATGTAAGAGAACATGAACAAGACAATAAACAGTTCTCTTCAAGGAGGATCACCGTACTAAGGAGCAAGCATGTGAAAACAACTGCAGGTACGAATGAGATGTGCAGAAATAAATAACATTTGTCATATTACATAAATTATTTAAAATCCAAATCTATCTAGCCTTTTCACTTTCCTGACACTCTTCCCCAGTTTCTCTGGCTAATGATAAAAGACATATCAGTTATATGGGGTCTTCCAGTTCTAGGTTCTCACGCATAAAAATCCAAGACACTTCTTTATGCCACTGCATCCCATTTGTGTTTAGGAATCCTCAACAAGTCTGTAAATCTCACTGCAAAGGAAACAGGATTGTTAGGTGACCCTTCTGGCTCCTGAGATGCTTCCAAGGGATAGAGGTGCAATCTCCTGAGGAAGCTAACTGCATTGGTTTTCGGCTTAGTCTGGGGACACACTGCTCTCACTAGTTGCCTCAGGAGCACTGACTTCTTTATCTTTTCCTGCAAGAACAGTGAGCAGAGACTTTAAGAAGGTATAACTCAAAAAGTCAGAGGGAGAAAAAAGGCAGCCTTCAATCTGTTTCTGATTTTGACCTAGAAAACTCTCTGAGAATAGAAACACAAATGTCACAGTCACATCCTTAGATTGGTAGATGAAAGATAAGAGACAATAAAAATCCAAGAATTAAGCTTGTAGTGTTTGCCTGGTAGCTTCAGACTATGCATGCTGACCTAAAGATTGTAGATTAATTGGTCTTGCGCAGGAGATAGAGGACAAAGCCAAATAACTCAAGTGAAAGGGGAAAACAATGAAAACCCTGTGTAAATTAGAACCCCTGGAAGCTATTACCCTCAGTGGGTGAATTAGAAAAATATATCCCCACCTGTAGAAGGAGATGATGGAGATACCTCAGCTGTCTTATTTTGGCTAACCATGGAGAGATACAGTGAGAGAAGAAAGGGAAAGAAAGAGGAAAGAAATGTCTCCTCTAAGAATATCTAACTACAAACTATACTCCCAGCATGGGCCCAAGGAATCCACACACAAAATTTAGTTTTAGTTTGAAAGTATATGATGGCACTTTAGCAGAAATAAGGAATATCCCTTTGGAGAAAAAAGTATATTAAACCCAGAATTCAAATTATTCCTATATATACAGTTCAAAGGAACATAAAATTACAATGACAAACTACAAATATTTTTAAGTTAACAAATGATACAGAATAATAATAAATAGATTCCTTTGCTGTGAAAAGCTTTGAAGTTTCATTAGGTCCCATTGGTTTATTTTTGTTTTTATTTCCATTACTCTAGGAGATGGGTCAAAAAGATCTTGCTGGGCTTTGCTGGTGGCGCAGTGGTTGAGAGTCTGCCTGCCGATGCAGGGGACACGGGTTCGTGCCCCGGTCCGGGAGGATCCCACATGCCGCGGAGCGGCTAGGCCCGTGAGCCTGCATGTCCGGAGCCTGTGCTCCACAATGGAAGAGGCCACAACAGTGAGAGGCCCACGTACACACACACAAAAAAAAGATCTTGCTGTGATTTATGTCAAAGAGTGTTCTTCCTATGTTTTCCTCTAAGAGTTTTATAGTGTCTGGTCTTACATTTAGGTCTTTAATCCATTTTTAGTTTATTTTTGTGTATGGTGTTAGGAAGTGTTCTAATTTCATTCTTTTACATGTAGCTGTCCAGTTTTCCCAGCACCACCTAGGGAAGAGACTGTCTTTTCTCCATTGCATATCCTTGCTTCCTTTGTCATAGATTAGTTGACCATAGGTATGTGGGTTTATCTCTGGGCTTTCTGTCCCGTTCCATTGATCTATATTTCTGTTTTATGGTATGTCAGTACCATATTGCCTTGATTACTGTAGCTATGTAGTATGGTCTGAAGTCAGGGATTCTGATTCCTCAAGCTCCGTTTTTTTCCCTCAAGATTGCTTTGGCTATTCGGAGTGTTTTTTGTCTCCATACAAATTTTAAGATTATTTGTTCTAGTTCTGTAAAAAATGCCATTGGTAAATGGATAGGGATTGCACTGAATCTGTAGATTACTTTGGGCACCATCGTCATTTTCATATTATTGATTCTTCCAATCCAAGAACATGGTATATCTCTTCATCTGTTTGTATCACCTTTGATTTCTTTCATCAGTGTCTTACAGTTTTCTGAGTACAGGTCTTTTACCTCCTTAGGTAGGTTTATTCCTAGGTATTTTATTCTTTTTGGTGCAATGGTGAATGGGATTATTTCCTTCATTTCTCTTTCCTATCTTTCACTGTTAGTGTACAGGAATGCAAGAGATTTCTGTGCATTAATTTTGTATCCTGTAACTTTACCAAATACATAGATTAGCTCTAGTAGTTTTCTGGTGGCATCTTTAAGATTATCTATGTATAGTATCATTTTATACTAATGAAACAAAAGCTTTTGCACAGCAAACTATAAAAAATACAAACAGACAACATTAAGAATGGGAGAAAATATCTGCAAATGAATCAATGGACAAAGGAGTAATCTCCAAAAAATATAAACAGCTCATGCAGCTCAATATTAAAAAAACAAACAACCTAATCAAAAAATGGGCAGAAGACCTAAATAGACATTTCTATCAAATCAACAAATCAAAACTACAATGAGGTATCACCTCACACCGGTCAGAATGGCCATCATCAAAAAATCTACAAACAACAAATGTTGGAGAGGGTGTGGAGAAAAGGGAACCCTCCTGCACTGTTGGTGGGAACGTAAATTGATACAGCCACTATGGAGAACAGTATGCAGGTTCCTTAAAAAACTAAAAAAAGAACTACCATATGATCCAGCAATCCCACTACTGGGCATATACCCTGAGAAAACCATAATTCAAAGAGAGTCATGTACCACAAAGTTCACTGCAGCTCTATTTACAATAGCTAGACATGGAAGCAACCTAAGTGTCCATCAACAGATGAATGGATAAAGAAGTGTGGCACATATATACAATGGAATATTACTCAGCCTAAAAAAGAAATGAAACTGAGTTATTTGTAGTGAGGTGGATGGACCTAGAGTCTGTCATACAGAGTGAAGTAAGTCATAAAGAGAAAATAAAATACCATACACTAACACATATATATATAATCTAAAAAGAAAAACGGTTCTGAAGAACCTAGGGGCAGGACAGGAATAAAGACACAGACGTAGAGAATGGACTTGAGGACACGGGGTGGGGGAAGGGTAAGCTGGGATGAAGTGAGAGAGTGGCATGGACATATATACACTACCAAATGTAAAATAGATAGTGGGAAGCAGCTGCAAAGCACAGGGAGATCAGCTCGGTGCTTTGTGACCACTTGGATGGGTGCGGGATAGGGAGGGTGGGAGGGAGATGCAAGAGGGAGGTGATATGGGGATATATGTATCCATATAGGTGATTCACTTTGTTATATAGCAGAAATTAACACAACATAGTAAAGCAATTTTTCTCCAATAAAGATGTTAAAAAAAAAGTGATGAACGTTAACTAAAAAAAAAGGAAAAAAAAAGGTAATTAATAAGAACCTGCTGGGCTTCCCTGGTGGCGCAGTGCTTGAGAGTCC